>NC_083739.1:12485838-12653338 GCF_033458585.1 Syngnathus typhle | reverse complement strand
GGGGGAGAGGGAGAGAGAGAGAGAGAGAGAGAGAGAGAGAGAGAGAGAGAGAGAGAGAGAGAGAGAGAGAGAGAGAGAGAGAGAGAGAGAGAGAGAGAGAGAGAGAGAGAGAGAGAGAGAGAGAGAGAGAGAGAGAGACCTACTCAACCTCTACATTATCTGAGACAATGCCCATGGGGGAAATTATTTAATTACCCCAAAAGGTTCCGCTGTATTTGTTTTATTATGCTGAAACAGTTCCAGCAGTTGAAAATCCAGATCAAGGTGAATTTATTCCTCAGGTGAACAATCAGTAATTGTTTACAGAAACAGTGATGAAAGCTTTAGATAATCACCAAAAGCAATTACGTTCTGTGTCATCAGGTTCCAGAACCTTGACAAATACCATTTTATCTGTGTAATGAGGAGATGAAGCGCAACTGTCACATTGCCCTGCCAGAAAGCAACAGCGCACATTTGGGCCCAAACGACACGTGGTATTAGCAACATGTGAGGAGTTAGCAAGTTGAGAAGATTCAAGATAAAGTTTACTTTTCAGTACTTGGGGCCTTCAGACCACTGCAGCGCTGCACATTCACCATCACCCCCAAGAGGACTGAGGCTTGACGAGTCCCATGAATCAAAATCTCTCAATACCGCAAGCGCAACCCACACTGTCACATTGTAGGGCTAACGAGTGACAAAAGATTTGCTTTCCAGCGACATCCTGCACAGTAAAACAAACAATAAAACTCACGACACCTACCTTCGTCTGTCACGTTAATACTGACTTGGTGGATGATTATCATCACTGCTTCCATCTGTACTTTTCGTCTTCTTCATCAAATATATTTGCAACTTCAAAACAAGACTGACTGGAGATAATTCAGTCTTCATGGCATGGTGTTAAGGGAACAAAATCTAAAAATAGTGATTTACAGTCAAAAGGAGGAGAGAAGATCATTCTTCATTATCATCTGTCTAATCGGAACTGGAGCAACATTCAACTAAAATAATGTCACCCCGCGTAAGAAACATTCAAATGAGCTCAGTGCCCATGTTTTGCCGCAAAGCAGGGCTCTCGTTAAATGAGATATTCAGCACAACAGAACAATCTTCGAAGAAATCCCAGTTTGCACCCACACGACACGATCAACATGCAAATGTGTAGCGCAAAGCCGAAGTATTCAGTGTAATTAAAATAACTCCCATCAGGGATGTGGATGCATATTCCGTGTCCTTGTGTGTAAATTTTTGGATCACGGCAAGTCCTTGCACAACCAAATGAGCTCAGAGAGTCACTGGGGGAGTTTGAGAAAGTCACAATATGGCTGACACACCGCCTGAGCAGTGAGACTTGCGGTGGGATCTGTGCACTTTTCATGGCAACGCTTCATTAAATACACGTGCGCCTCACACGGGCATCACGCTGTGCACCAAAATGAGTTATTTTTACGTCGACAGGGCAGACGCATGAGGGGAAGACCGGGTGATGTTTCATTTATGAGCCACATCATGAAATACACACCGACTATGGAGGAGTTGGACAGCAGGAGGCCGCCCAGAGACCCTCGAGTGTCGTTAGTATTGATATTCAGTTTTGTAGGTAAGAAAGAATTTATTTTTATCACACTTTCCCAGGTTCTCAGTTTGTTAAATGTAAAATACAAAAAAAAAAAAAACAGCAGCAACTACTATATGGGAAGTATGACAGAACTAACCTGACAAATCACTTTAAACATGGACCAAATATGAGCGTAAGCGAAAAATAAGTATGCTAATATTTAAAAGCCAACTTTAAGTGCAATAACTCATTTTGCACATTTTTCCACAATAGTCAACGCACTCAAAATGTATTTTTTCTTGTTTGGTTATAAAGGTACGTCGCTCATTCTATATATTATTGCATACCTGCAAAAAAAGCCTGCTCAGGTTTTTGTATAGGGCTGTGTAAGATCCGTTGTAAGTGCTACTAAGACGGGTCTGCCATCTAGTGGTAATTGGTGATATTACAATTTAAAACTACTAAAACTACAGTTGACCGCTGGATATTCAAAGTTCGGCACATATTTTTTTCTTTTAGTGCATATTTTTATTGTTTTATCTTTGTCTGAAATGTTCAGTCTTTACTTGAAGGATTTGGGTGGTTTATAAAATGTTGCCCTACCCCACTCTACTGATGAGCCCAGTTACTTCAACCATTACGCATCGTGAGAAAACAAATTGAATTCTAACTTTAAAAAAGACAAGCCAAAAACATGTGGCGAGCTGACTGTTGCTACAAGCTGTGTTTTCATTCTGACTGACATATCGCACAAAGACAATGCTCCAACAGCTGCTCGGGGAAGATAAACAGAAGATGGATGCATGTTGGGAAGCGTGTGGAAGTGCCTCGCACTGCACTACGGCGCTCCACTGAGCGAGGAGCCTCGCAGGGAGCCTGATGTTCTCTTCCAGCTGGTCATAGGCAGAGACACATATCACACTTGCTTTCTTCTCACTGCCAAGGCGCAGAGCTCAGAACCTTCTCCACTTTCACCCCATTCCTCCCGGCGGGCGCCGCATGCCAACACCGCCGCAGGCCCAGCAGGATCTCTTGGTACTCGCCATGCCAGCACCACAGGGGAAGCGGAGTGGCTTTTGGGAGCGGCATGCATCACGGGTCAAGGCTGTGGGCTTGCCCAAGGAATTCTTCCAGACCGCAGCCTCAGTCATTGGCACTTAATGTGGCGCTACAGAGTCACAGACAACCTGTCTCACTTAAATCTCATTGTGCAGCATCATTGCTGAAAAGGACTCCAGTGGAATAAGAGTCATTTAAACAAGAACAGCAAAAGCTCAATAAGGGAGTACTTTCTCCCAACTTTCTTCTACTGGGAGTCTTGCTTTCATCCTGCTCTGACCTACTTTCATTTTCAGTTCCAACATCAATTCATATGTTGAATATTTGTTCTATTTATCCAGCCCATCGACTTGGGATAATGTCTCTAAAATAGTTCAGCATTCACTACTTTCCACGAACGTGCTACTTTTGTCTCACAAAAATTAGGTTCGGGGTTGCTCTCTGACTTTTCTCGAGACCTAGCTATTCCCACAATGTTTAAGCAACAAAATTCACCCGTTTTTAGCAATCTCAGGGGGCGGTCTCAAGTCACACCCAACCACAGCCCAGCTTCAGAAAACTGGTGAGCCGTGATTGGTGACCTGGCAACTGTGATGTCATTTTCGGTGGACAGCATCTCCCATGAGATGGACAAAAACTGATAGATTTTGCTTGTTTAATTCATATTCCCAAAACAAGATTGTGCTTTGACTAGTCTGGCTGCACAGCACATATTATTACAAAGAAAATTTGGGGGTTGACTTCCTCCTCAACTTTTTGAACCCCTATTCTGTACTGTCACCAGTTGTGTTCCACCTTTTATTGGTGTCCAATACTTCACTTTTGCTGTGTTTTTCTGCCAGTTTGTCCTGAGCTTGGAATTCTAGCTCAAATTCATCTCACCATGATTTCTTATTTTTTGAATTACTTTTGTATTATTGGATACATTTTTGTTCTCTTGCGTAAGTCAAGGATTTAATGCTGTATTCATTTGTGCCATGCTCTTGGGTCCCCTCCTCTGTTAGCTCTTGTTTGCGGGTTTCGTAGTCTTTCAGTATGTGAAACACATGCTCGACTGGCTCGCATAACTCGATGGCCATTAAAGAATATTCGATATTTTTTGGCTTCGAAAAAAAAATCTTAGGCTGCTTTCACAGGGTCATTGTCCATCTGCACTGAAGCGTTTTGCCATCATTTTTGTTGCTTTTGATTGAATGGGAGCAGATAGAAAAGCACGATACACCTCACAATTCCACATCTGTCAGCAGTCACATCATTAACACCAATAAAACCATACCATTATTGTCCATATAAAGGCGCAAACCATTTGAAATGATCTGGATTGTGTCCAAGCGCTGGACAAACGCCAGTTTTCTTAATCCAATAGAAAACAATTATTGTTTCCATGTTTTTTTGACTGAACATAAAATGTGAACGTCACAGTGCAGGATGAAAAAAAGTATGCAAGTCTTTGGATTTAATAACTGGTTGAGCCTCCTTTTGGCAGCACTAACCTCAACCAAACTGTTCCTGCAGTTGCAGATTAGATCAAGAGGAAAATTACGGTTTCAGTCAATTTTTTGGGATGTTTGGTATGAAATGCTCTCTTGAGGTCGTGCATCTACATTGGGAGAATTGACGCATTCTACAAGGAACAATCACCCAAACATCCTCACTGTTCAACCACATCTGGAGCTTTAAATTTGCTTCCTGAACTAGTTGTTGCATTTTTTTTTCTCTTCTACATTGCTACCTTGCATTACCCTGCATTACTATCTTGTCAGTTCTTAAACCTAAAAAAAAATGGTGCAACCTAGAGATTCAAAAACTGGTTCATGAAGCAAATTTGAAGCTTCGTTCACTCGTCATTACTTTTGTTGCCGCTTTCATGTGACACATGTAATATTCCCACAGCGAGTTTGTGTGAAGTTGTCTGACATACAGAACGAGTTGAGACCTTCAAACTACTGTTTTATCATTGACCCTCAGGGGCAGATGTTCTCCACTCCCAAGTGAGATCCCCTTTCATGTTTCGCAGGTCTCCTCGTTGTTGCAGCAGGTCGACAACGCACAGACAGGCTTAACAGTCGTGTGAGTGAACACACCAATGCTCGAGGGGGTTCGGGTCATATTTTGTCAGATGTGGGTGTACAGCAAACAGGCAATAAAGTGGATAAGAAAAGGACAGACACCTTTATCCCGGTTTCGATTTGAAATGATTCTTTCCTGACATGCCTGTACTATTTAAGGAATGTATTTCCACACAAACTACTTGCGTGCTTCCAAACAAACAGAAATACTTTCCGGAAAGTATTGACTTCCACTCCATGTCTATTTTTCTGTGGTGTTTATAATATTGAACTACAAAAATGTGATCCGTGATCAGCAGGGGATAAGACAACAGTAGCCAAAAAAGACCAGTGGTAGAATATTATGTGACGAGATCCAATAAAAGCAAGGGTAATATAGCTCGGTTTATAAAGGTAATAAAGTACAGTTTTGATTTACATTTAGCGAGACAAATATGTAACGCAAATAAATCTGGGTCCACCCTATAAAATCATCCTTCCATTTATTTTCTATCTAGCTTAACTATAGTTGGCTTGCGGGTGAACTGGAGGCTGTCAAAGCTGACTTTGGGGGAGAGGCAGAGTGCACCCTGGAACAGCCGCCATTCAAATGCAGGGCATTCATCATTCAGTGCAGTGTTTGGAGAATCAACAATGATTAAATGGGGATAAATAAAACGTTGAATTAATAAATGGAAGTATATTTAGAAGTGAGTGAGGAACAAAGCGGCCTGATAACCAATCATGCTGTCTGCTATTGTTGGAAAGCTGCAGGATATTAAATTGCATCTCGCGTGAGTGGAAACAATGTAATTTTCTTTGCGACGATAAATGCCAAGTTTCATGTCTCTTCATCATTTTGAATACCAAGGCCCTGCTGTCACAATAGTCAACTGTGTGTTTGCCCCTCACACAAAGCCATTTGGCGATCGTAAATAAACTTTATGTCTGTGGAGCAGAGAGCAAAAAATGAAGCATTTCCTACAAGTCATCATGGCCTCATTATCTTTTATTCTCGATAATAAAAAATGGCAAGGAATGGCGGATTTTTCTTAGTTTATGAAAAGGCGAAAATAAAGCAAAAACAAATTAATCTCCCCCCAAGCAAGAATACTAACTGTGCTCTTAAGCAAGTTCCCAAAAATAATCCATCAACGACAATGTCTTGGGATTCCCGTGAATAAGTAATGAATTTCAAGAACCAAAGTAAACAATACTCAGGCGTACTAAGTTTTAACAGCAGCACAGCTCATTTCAAAAGACTTATTTGGCCTCGGTTAGCTCACTGATTATTGTCTGAAGCCATTTGGCAAAGCTGCAGATGTAATGGACATCTATTTATTATTGTTATTATTACGTAAAATTCCCACGCTACAGCTTTGCGTCAGCACTGAACTTCAACGATGGCTTTGTGCCACTTTGTCAGCACTAACGATGCCCTTGCAAGTCAAGAAAAGGATGAAGCTTTTTAGTAGACGCTGCGTGAGATGGTTTGTCTGTGCGTCATGAAAACTCCCCCGTTTCCAGTGAAACACTAGACACCAGATCTTATCTTGAGGTCCTGATGACACCATGACAAATAAAAAGCTTTCAGCAACCATATAAAATGTAGACGCGTGAAAAGTTTACTCAGTCGTCCAAAATAAAATACAATTGCAAAAACAATCTAACACGTTTGGAGTTTAAATCCACATAAATGGATATTGACTTCAAGATATAGATTTTTGCATTGTTCGCTGGGAGTTTAATCCTCAGCAGTAAAGTTCCAGACAATTACTTTCACTGCTGAGGGGGCTTATTTGTTAACATTATCCTAAAGTTCTTTCACGATGTGCATGTAAATGTAAGGTCATTGTAAATATTACAACACACCTATCATGACAACGAGGTTGATGCTGATGTTGGAGGTCATGTTAAACAAATGCAATCTACCGTTGTTGTTTTTTTTTGTTCTTTTATTTTTAATGAATAAAGCACTGAAAACGAGGATGTTTGATTGCTATTTCAATCAATAGTTGTGTTAATTAGCATACAATAGGTAAGTAGAAAACAGTGTAGTTCAGATATGGCTGAACAAACTTGGCAGGCCACACGACCTAATTTCTTATTCAGGACTGCCCTCTAGCGGCCAAGAACACGTATTTCTATCTATCTATCTATCTATCTATCTATCTATCTATCTATCTATCTATCTATCTATCTATCTATCTATCTATCTATCTATCTATCTATCTATCTATCTATCTATCTATCTATCTATCTATCTATCTATCTATCTATCTATCTATCTATCTATCTATCTATCTATCTATCTATCTATCTATCAACAAACAAATAAATAATTTGAAGGTTTAGGCCAAATTGTCAGTATCTTACTTTCTAGTGGCTTACCAATGTGTAGTTTTGTCAAGAAGTTAAAAACCCAACCCAACCTGTTCTTAGGCTGTCTTCCCTCCAAATTCTTCTCTCAACACTTGAGTTAATATCTCATCAGGCATTCAGACAGACACGCAGACACGCAAATGTTAACTACAGAGAAACAGGTTGCACCAGTTCTCGCACCCACGCATTAGATACCAGCGGTGAAGACAAGCCAGCGACTGGTGCCTCAAATTTATGACTTGACATGATACAAAGAGATCACATAATCACACAAAACGAATGATTCCAAGTGCACATACAATTAGTTAATTAACTGAATTCAATCTTTTCTAACTAAAAATCAGCGCTAATCTACAAATCTTAAGGTGACATTTCAAACCTACTGTGAAAACACAAGCTCTACATCTGACATTTATATCAGTTTCCAAGCAATGTACACAAAACGACATACGTTTTTTTTCCCTTTCTTTTTAATTAACACCGTCCTGCTTTTCGTCAACTTAATTTATACACTGCCAACTCCCTCAATGTGGTAGCTTAAAAATACAAACCTTTGCATGTTGCCAAAATTCCTGTGGTCGGAAAACAGGCAAAAGGAACAACTTGTGAAAACAGACAGTGAAAGACGTTCAACAATATAAGGTACGATAAGTATTTTCTTCATAAGAGTTAAATAGGAATCCCTGAGTGCTTAACTGACAGTTTCAGGAGAGAGTGTGTGCAATAGTGTGCATGTTTTGCAATCAAAGTAACAGATGCTAATGGAGGTATATGCCCACCAAAGCTTAAGAGGCAGACAGACTATAAGGCACTTTATGTGGCTATCAATACTACTAATGCAAAACATTATATTGAAAGTCCGCTATTCACGGGGCAATGAGTGAGCTGGCCCGCAAATCCACAAATAGATGATGCCCATTCAAATGCATTTTTTGACTCCCAAAATTCTTGACGAAGTGGGGATATACTGCAAATAAGGGTGGACCCCTCCCAGAAACAAATAAATAAAAAGATACATTGTTTTTTAACAAACCTAGGTTAATCCACAGGTGCCAAATTGTGAGTATATTATTCTGGTGTTGAGGCAGCCACTGAGAAATACACATGCTTCCTCTAGCTCTGAATATGATGTAATTTAAAGGTCATTCATTTTCTGTAAGGCCTTGGGGGCGGGGGGCTGGTTTGGTTTGTCCCTAATCCCAGTTTCTTCAGAGCTGCATGGTGGTCCACTCCATTTGTCTCCTGGGGGCAGATCAGCACGCTGATGCCTTGCGACCGTGGAACCTTGTGAGAGGGTCTCGAATGCTTGAAGGCAGAGACGGAGGACTCACGTCTCCGAAGGTCAGGGCTGGCGGCATGATTGAGGCACCGTTCAACACTAATTCTTTCATCATGATTTACAGGGTATCTCGGGCGGAAGCCGGAGTTCTCCACGGCTCCTGGCTGGGCAGCTCTGACCTTGGTTAACTGCTTGACCAGGTCTGAAGTTGAGCGAGCCGGGGCTTTTCCTTGAGTATAAATTAAACCCTCTGAAGGAGATTGTTTGCAAGCTGAGAGAAGCCTCGCTCGGTCATTGGACCCAGATGAGATGGGCAGAATATCTGAGGCAGTAGAGGTGGCGCCGGGGGACTCGCTGCGATGCGATGGGGTTAGATTGGATGGACTTGGGAGTGACGGAGTGCTTGGAGTTGGAAAATCTGCCCACGACTTTCGAGTTTGTGGGGAAAGCTTATGATTCAGGTCGGCGGGTAAGTCAGTCAGAGAACCTTTGAGCAAGCCGAGCTTCTGGAGGGCCTGGAGGTGGATTCGCTCATGGTCCAACAGCTCTCGGTCGCCGTTACCAATGGGTGAATTGAATTCTTCTATTTTTCTCTCCTTTGGTGAGTTGATTGAAATCCTTTTTGGCTTAGGAGCCACAAATGGTGGGCTCTCTGGCTCTTTGACTTCTTGATGAGAGAGTCCTGGTTGAAGAGACTCCAAAGCAGTGGGAGTCTGACGAGCTTCGATCAAAAGCTTGTCTTTAGGTTTCTTATTAACAGGGGGACTAGCTGGAGGTCTCTTTTCCAAGGCTCTCTGGTATAGATGTCTCAAGTCAATAGGGACTGGCCTGTTGCTCTTGGAGTGAGGGGAGGCTTTGATGATGTCAGCCTCTGGATGATGCTTCGGATCAGGCCCTGGATCGGACCTTGGATCGGTCCCTGGATTGGGCATTGGATGGGTCCCTGGATCGGGCTTTAGATAGGCGTTTAGTTCGAGCTTTCGATTAGATTTAGGGTCATCCATGAAGTCAGATGGCGGTGGGATCAGTCCTAGAGCTAACTCAGGAGTAATGCAAGTCATTGTGTTTGGAGCGTCTCCAACGGTTCTTAAACACAGTTCATCGGTATGCAAATCACGCATGTTGCAACCGCTGATTGAGTCAGTGACATTCATAGAAGCTTGACGCTCTTCAGAAGCAGTGGAGAAGTTTGGTTGATAGGTTTGATTCACAAAATTCTGTGCAGGTTTGTATTCTTCAGTTAACTTGATTACCACAGACTTCTTCACTACTGGAAAGGCAACCCCCGGAGTGGGCAAGGTCTCAGACTGACGATCCATTCCAGACCCTCCATTTAGTCTGGAAATAGCTGCAAGACAAATGCATAGTAACAATGTCCTTGTTGACAACAAATAAACCGATGAACAAACAAATAAAGTTTTTTTTTTTTTTAAATGTACTGAGATCACTCTTTTACATACCATTGATTTCATTCAGAGCCATTTTGTCTGGGGGTTGTCCAGAGTCTGGTTCATCATCTGAGAGTCCACTATCTTCTTGCAACTCAAATGCTTCGAGTGTCTGCTCCAGATACATAAGGCACGCCCTCTCCTCAGGGGATAAGTGCTCCATGCTGTCGTCACTCTGCAGACAAATCAACCATACAGTTGGACCAATGTGTCTCTCTCCACCTTTCTTTCCCTTTCTCTCATCACATCATGCTGAATGTCACTCTGAAGACATGTATGTGAGGTAAGCTTACAGTTAATGCAAACTAATGAAATAACTAAAACTAAAAAAAACATTCCCAATGACCAGATTAAATAAAAGACTAATGTGCTTAAGACAAAAAAAGAATTTTTGTTTGGTTTTTGGGGGTGTAACTCCCATTTTTTGTGGTACTGTATAAGTTTATTAGTTTCAGTTTGAAGTTTTTTTTGTCTTGCACTCGACAAATACTCTATGAATTCAAAAAAAACAAAAAACAAATAGAAACCAAAACTAAATAAAACTTTGTTGTATTTAAACTTTGTTGTATTTAAACAACAAAATGTCACAACTACATTGAAAAATCTCAAACTTGTATGATGTAACGCGTGTCTACAGAAGTCAAACCAAATAGTTTGACAGATGCGCATGTAAACATGGTTAAAGACTTGCGAATCGAATATCAAAAACAATGAGTAGACAATTGACTCACACAGCCAGAGTTCATACTGATCACACTGTCACGGCTTCCACTGCTGTCCTTATTGCTCAATGGTAAAGCAACACCATCATTCCACATGTCACCCGTCCACATTGCACAGGGTACACTTTTGGAGTTGGTTCATCAAGCTGTGGCAGGATCTAAAGTGTTAAGGAGAAAACATTTCATGAGCTTCATATTGAGCCATACATCTTTAAAGGGACAGGTTTGGATTTCTTGCACTTTTTTACTACGATGCCACACCATACATGTGCTAGCTTTTCAACTTTGCGTTGATAATATTCCGGATGGTCCTTTCCCTTTTTGACCCCGAGGTCACAACATTTATGGTTTCTAACAATAATTTGAAATAAGGACTCGCCCGACCACTGCACACTTTTTCACTTTGTGTCCGCTCAGATGCGCTTGGCCACAAAAAACCTGGCGGCATTTCTGGTTCAATGCAAATGTTTGGTCTGGATGCTTAGGATTCTCAGAATTTTTCAACATTATGCACCATCAATGATAAAATCAACAAATTCCTTGAAGTCGTACATTGTTCTTAAAATGTCCAACTACCTACTCACACAGTGAACCTCACCCTGAGCCTTTTGGAGAATGCTCTCCAGTGGGAAGTCCCAAACAGGTGTTTTATGAGCATTCCTCAAGATTCCCCGTCCAATTTTTTTTTTTTTGAAATGCGATGTGTTGCAATAGCATTCACCAGGTTGAACATTTTCAGATTTTTTTTGTTGTGTATTCAATTGAATAGTTAAAATGGATTTGCTAATATTCAGTACTTGTCCAAACTTCACTGTAATTGGGGGTTTTATGATAACACCTCATATCACCACATGAAGATGTTGAGCAGCCTTTAAATTGTTTTACGGCTGTAGAAAGGAACAGAAATGACAAAGACATTATTAGAAGTATGAGTATCCCCTTTTAAAAATAAATGTCTGACCGAGGAGCAATCAGGCCTTACGCAATGGTACAAGTAAGCAACACAAAATAATGTTTCACTGCTTTCGATTTGACAATCTGCAGAACAAAATAAGAAGTTTCAGTCATAGCCAACACCTTTGCACACAAAAAGTGAACTAGCAGGGTGCACCCACAGCTTAGTCAGGATCTAATAGTGAGTTGGAATGTCACTTGGCTTGCTCAAATGCCTTCATGACAACCAGGACATTAAAGTGAACGCTGTCATTTGCAGTAACTGGGCGTTGAACTTGAAGCACATTAAACATTTGAGAGGCTCAGTCAGCAAAATGCCTTTGATGCACTTGGAAAAAATATTTAAACTATGTGATAGCAATATGTTGGTCTTAAAATATATCACAGTTGTGTAACTCACAAAAGCTGATTAATGATTAAACTAGGTACATTGTCCCCTCATTTGTTTTCAATGGCAAATATTTACAGTTCTTTCATTCGTCGATCCCTCGCAACCAAACAGTTTCCATGTTGCATTAAAAAGCCTTTATAAATGTTTTACACGGTCATTTGGGTTGAAGTGGTGCAGAATGGAAATACAGATAAACATCTCTCGAGCCTTCAATAGGAAACATAGAAACTGATTTGCTTTTGACACAAAAATATTAACGAGAAGCACGTAATTAAAGGAGGGAAGAGATTAACATTGGAATCATATTGCAAGTGTAGAAAATTAAAATCGGAACTCACCAAAAAGCTTGACATTAAGGTAGGCAGGTTGAGTCGAGCTGTGTGTGTGTGTGTCATTCCATCGCTGAGGCTGCACAACCTGCCTCCACTGAAGCCGAGAATGAGAAATAGGGTGGGGCACATTGGGCAAAAGTGTCCAATGCTTAGCCAATCAGATTCCTGCCATGTGGTCATGTGGAGGCAATTAACCTGGGGCGCTGCTGGAATTTGAATGACGTCCAAATAAACTCTAAGCACTGAAAGTGTTTTCATGTTTTGATGTGAATATATGACAAACCATTTGAGTATTTATTGTGTTATCAGGTGTTATTATCGCCACGTTTAAAGTCAACTAGTTGAATGAAAGAAAATAGTAGCAGTAACTAATGCTATGACTGTGTTTAGTTTCATTGTTGGGAGTATTTACTGCCACATGCTCACTAGTGGTACTTGTTTGAGGGGAAAATGCTCAAAAGAAATACTAATTAATGGAAAGCACTTCTCTAATTTTACTAGTGATGCTATTATTGTCTCGAGACACACCATGCTCGGAGTGACATCTCAACATTCCAGGCCAAATCAACGTTATTCACTAAAAATATGACTATTATGAATCAAAAACCAACAATGACAAATTCTCAAACTGCGCAATTTATTAATTGAACAATCATGAAAATAATCATTAAAAAAAAAAACAGGAAGCCCAAGATTATTTACAATATTTGTTTTTCTAAAGTGAGGTCCCTCGTGTTCACTCAACCTCTATAATCACGGGGTGCTTACAACGATATGTGTAACTTTATAAGACATAGTCCTTTTAATCTCTTTTGACATCAGTCAAAAATTACATACATACATATTGTACATACATACATACATATTACATACTGTATAGAGATCTATAAAAGCAAAAATCATTCAAGTATCAAAATAAAGACCACTAGTTTCATGTACAATATCATTTGCATCAGATTTGTCCCAAAATATTTATTCCGATCCTCAGTGATGTGCAAAGGCAAAACAGGACCACGCTGACGGCCGAAGGTGCCGTCACCGGAGTGTTAAAGACAGTGTACCGTAAAATTAACTCAACCGGTGTGACAACGTACCAAATGCAGCAAAACCAAAAGGCTGTACAGTGCTCGACATAAATGAAGTACAGCCACTCTGAAAAGGAAGATTTCTACACGTTTCACAAAAATAATTAGACTCACCCGTGGCTGAATACTTGGACGTACTTGTTGATGTAGAGCACTGAAAATCACACGCTAGCTAATGTAGATATACTGTTTACTCATCAACTGACAAGCAAGTACCGTTAACAGTGAGAAAAGTCTTTTCCCTATCATTTTTGTACTGTGGCAATAAAATAAAATAAAATAAAAAAAGTACTGTCCTGCATGGCAGTTCTGGTCAATAATCTCACTCAATTATTTGGGCAAAGAAACAGGGGGACAAATTAAGTTGCTGCATTAGTTCCAATGTCCTAAAAAATAAAACTACATGGTAACAAGTTCTAACGCCAACGCTGCACCCTGTTACATACCTCGAAAACAGTCTTTGTAGTGTTACGTCTGGTCATTTCAGTTTGGTTACACTAAGAAACAAGATTGCTGATCACAGTTATATATGTTGAGGCTGAGATGATAAAGGACAAATTAAATAATGCATCTTTTGCATCTTAAAAAGACACATTTAAAAAAAAATACCCCTCACGAGAAGAAGACATACTTGTGTGGCGCTCAGTATGCAATGCAACATCGCTGATGGGCAGGAAGGGTAATTGAAGCGATGACGGCTGTGAGGTCGGACCATCTCCAGACTGGCGATGGTTGGGAATGCTCCTTTTGTCCCCCCACAAAACATCCTACCCATCATGCAACAGGCTTGTCCTTTTATACTGGCTGGGAGGAATGTTTAGCTACAGGGAGGATGACACATGCACACAGTTAAAATAGTGTCAAACTACAAGACATTAAATCATTCAGCCCCCAATTTCAAATAAGGCCAAAACACGGGATGATACAATTGACTTGGAGAGTTTGTGAAAGTGCTTCGATGCTAACTTTGTAAGCTACATGACTGTATCACAGTGTTTAGGGATGTTTCTCTCCTTTGGACCTTAACTAACTCTTGACAATTACGGCAGAAAGAATGCTTCTAACCTTTGCTCCAAGTCACTTCAAGTGATACATTAAAAAAAAAAAAGAAAATCACAGGACCATGGCTTCCATGTGTAGGATATGTGTAACCTCTCAACTGTGGGAAAGCGCTGGGTGGCAGAAGTAAAAAGCCTCAGAGTGGCCGTCGCCTGGCAGAGCAGGAAAAGCACCGAGAAAAAAAAGTATTTTCACCAAGCGGCAACACAGATTGTTGACCGGGGCGAAAAAAAGAGAGATGTACGAGTTCAGGGAGCATACAAGGTAGAAGATATAGCAGTGAAAGTGATTGGCAGGCTGGCAGTGTACATAATACCACCTGGAAGAGTGGGGGGAGAAGTGGGGGGGGGGGGGGCAAAGAGTTGCAGTGAAAGGCACACTGAGGGCAAGGCAAAGGAAAAAAAGTAAAAAGTTCAGAAGTCAGGAAGGAGGGAGGAAGGGTGGGGGTCCACTCAGAATATGGTGGTCTCATACTTAGTGCTGATTGTACGCTTGGGTTCCTTGGAGTCCACCAGCCACGTGGCGCCACCCTGCGACTGGGAATCTCCATCCTGTTCCAAAAGGTCACCCTAGAAACACAAATCAGATCTTTCTGTATAATGGTGCTATTCAGACTCAGAATTTATTTATCCCAGCAAGGCAAATGAGAACACCAGCCACTAAGGTTAAATCAAGGTTAGCAGACTCTAAACTGTCACTTAAAATGGAGGAAGGAAGGACGTTTCCAAAAGGAAGTTGTAGACGTCGCAACAGGAGAGGAGAGGCGGGGCCAACACGGAAGGAGAGGCTGAAATGGTAATGTGAACGTTGTGACGAAGATTTGAGCAGCATGCGACAGAGCGCATGATTCTCTTGAGCTCATTAATTAAGCCGGCAGTCTGTAAAATATGCATCCCTGAAGTGTTGTTTGTCTCATCCATATTCACTTGCTCACTAATGGCGTCGTGCAAACAGCAGGAAAACATCAACACGGTCAAATTAGGATGATTAGGTTAGCTTCAAGCGTCTCATTCCAATTATGTTTCTGTTCTAAATGATCTACTCACCCCTGACTTTCGAACACTTCCTCGTGGTTTGGGCACAGGTCGGCCTGACTTAGTCTCAATGAGCTCTGGAGCAGTGCCCAACGGTAGGTGCTGGTGCTGTTTGGTCCGCTGGGCCTGCAGAGCCAGCTGATAGGCCACCTCAAAAGCTTGACCCAGTGTCAGTATGATCTCATAGGTAAGGTTCTAAAAGAGCGTGATCAAAAAAGGTCGCAAGCTTACTTTCTGAGAATACAAGATATGGTTGGAAAAGTTTCATTTTTTTGCCCAGGCTGTGTTTACTACTTTACTATCGCATTTAGCATGAATTTATAGAAACTTATGTGCAATTGTCTTTACCACATCGACAGTGCTGAATACATGACAGTAGTGGTGGTTGGTCTGCAAGTCCTTGGTGATGTAGGCAAATGTGCACAAGTCTTCCGGGTCCTGCGCCGCACATGAAATGTTGCGGATCTCGTGCTCTGCAATGATATTCTGCAGGAAGACGGGAAAAGAGGTCAAATCAAATGTATTCTGAGCTTTTGATTGGATGAATATATTCTGGAGCCATTATATAAATTTGAAGCATCGTTGCACGGCAGTTGCAACTGGAAGAAAATGTCTCATAGGAAATGCCAACAATCTTCCATTAGGTGGGGGGGGCACCTTGGAAGCAGGGGAAAAGGACAAAAATACATTCATAGTGGCATGAATGTTTTTAGATATTTGTATTTATATATTTAGGCCAGGAAGTTAAACTACATCTGGAACATATTCCCAAGTTTCTAGCCAGTTTGGTTAACACCACCACCTCTCACCGGTAGGTGTCAGTAAAAGACCACCAACAAAAACCACAACATTGAGCCCAGCTTCAAAGTTACTTTTCAGATGAAGTAGCACGACTCACTGACCTTGCTGGCTGCATCAATGAACTTGACACCTTTGTATGTGATCGAGAGGACAATGATGGGGACTTTTCTCATTTGTTCTGTTGATTTCTGGAAGAAACAGCAATTAAGTAGTAAGGACATGGAGGCACGTCATAATGTTGCACAGCTCTTGGTACATTTATGAAATTGGTACTGACCCGCATTTTGGCGCAGGCGTCCTGGGTGGACTCAGTGCCCCGCAGCTCTTTAATCAGCATGGAACCCAGGTACTGCAACAAAACCCAGATTGTGGTTCGCCAAATATTCAACGTGAGCATCTTTGCCAGCAGAGAGCTGATAACTCACACTGGCTTCATATGCGCAGGATTCAAAGATGAGCTTCTCAGGCTGGTGATGCCAGCTCTGGACAGGAGCGTACGGCGCCGCCAGGCTTGGCGGCCGAAGAATCAGACGGGATTCCCGGTGCCGCTCCTCTTGGCGTTCCTGAAGAGTAAAAGTGAGTCATCTGGCAGGCGCGTTTTAAGAGTAGCAAGGAAAGAGGCTGATGAACCCACATGTGATCGGCGGCGTTCATGGCGTTGTCGTTGGGCGACGTCATAGTCGTTATCTGGCGCTTTCTTCCTTACCGGTTCCCCGGCTGGAAGCAGAGGATCCCTGGACTGAGATGTGGAGGAGTCCATCTGAGCAAGTGACAATGAAGTCTGTGATTCTGGGAGGTCGAAGAGCATTTCAATCAAACCAGATTAAACTCGAAAAGGTTGCAATCACCCTGATCTGAGACAACCGAGGTGGCTTGATGGGAGGTTCTTCATAAGGCCTCTCTGCTAATGATGCAATAATGCGCTTCCTGTGACCAAGCAGGGTGATCTTCAGGACCTGAGGAAAACAAGCAAAATCAGAAATCCCAATTTCCACAAAGACACTCAATCAAGGTTTATCACGCCTACTCACGTTGACAATCTCCAGTTCCCAAAGGTTCTTGACACAGTCCAGAGTGCGGTAACCACTGGCCAGGAAGTTATGAAGGTACTCATTCAGGCCCAGATTCTCCAACCAGGAAGAGAGGGAACTGCTGCCGTCACAGCCCAGTGCTTTCACCTGCAGGAAGCAAGTCATTACATCATAGCCACAAGAAGAAATATAGCAACGACCAGAGAGCAACTGAATGTGGTTCTTTGAAGTCAAGTTCAGGATGACGTAGTGTCTGTGCTTTATACCTTGGGTAGGGAACGTGCTGCATGCAGGATCTTCTTTCTGTGGCCTGGGTCTGCGATCCCGATCTCTCGCAAGTCCTGTTCCTCCATTACATTGCTCCCCTGGAATGCCACGTAAAGAAAAGCTAAATTACGGACTGTACTGTAGGATTTGGGCAAATGTGGAAAAACAATTTCCCTGAAAATAAAAAAAATACCCAATTTTTTTCAATGAACTGACCTGGTATTGAGGGAGTTCCAAGCATATTTCAGGGGGGCAGTGCCCCTGCGCCACCATCTCTCTAGCTCCGCAGGTGACCGTATTACGGTTTGTATTTTATCTTATAATAAACACCACAAAATGAACTGAAATCCCGAGGGATCAAGATATAATGGACGGAACCATACTGAGTCCAAAAGCAAAGTGAAATGAAGTATTTGCATATGTTGTATCATCAGACGATGCCCGGGGTGCATTTACAAATTTAATCATGCAAATGGCTCTTCTCTGCCGGGGTAAACATCAGGATGTCTGCACTCTGCACATAAATAAAGTACACTTTGCTTTCCTCTCCATCAAGTTTTGTGCTACAGACAACACTTGCGTTAAGTTTTTGTAAAAGTTGTACTTCAAATCAGTAACTTATAGCATCCTGCCAGAGCGCTAAATATAGTCGTCTAAAACACTGCTATGGATTGACCACTACTTTCAGTCAAGCAAAATAAGAGTCGGCACTTCAGGGTTTGTATTGATCACAACTAAATGCTACCTTTTTCAGAAACAAATGTCGAGTTCTTCCTCGGTAAGACGTGCAAAAACCCCTTTCAGGGAGCAACCTGCTGCAAATGTGTGTGTGTGGGGGGGGGGGGGGTCATCAATAGAACATCCAAAGACACATTTGAGTGCAGGGAGCGGCTGACAGTGTGAATGATGACCCATTTCTGGTTGCGCACGCAATACAACCTTTGAGACCGTGCGTCATATTGATAATAATAATAATAATAAATTATATTTATAACGCACTTTACATTTGGGGGAATCTCAAAGTGCTACATGGCAGATAAAAAACAAGAAAACAAAACAAGGACAAGTTTAGAACAACTGGACGACAACCAAGATATGAGAAAAATTACGGAAATGCTAAGGTAAAGAGGTGAGTTTTAAGTCCAGTTTTGAAAGTGTCAGTGGATTGGGGTGCTCTTAGGTGGTCGGGGAGGGAGTTCCACAGTGTAGGGGCTGTATAGCAGAAGGCTCGGTCGCCCATGGTGCGCAGCTTGGTTTTAGGAACGTGGAGAAGGTGAGAATTGGATGAGCGGAGGCTTCGGGTGGCAGGTTTTGGGGCAAGGAGTTCTTTGAGGTATGGGGGAGCATGTCCAAGGATACAATGGTGAGTGAGGAGGGCGATCTTATAATCAATTCGGAATTTGATGGGGAGCCAGTGCAGAGAACGGAGGATGGGTGTGATGTGATTGCTTTTCCGCACCCCCATCAGGATCCTAGCAGCGCTGTTTTGAATGTACTGAAGCCTCTGGAGGCTCTTGCTAGGGATCCCGATGAGGAGTGCGTTACAATAGTCTATCCTTGAGGAGACAAAGGCGTGGACAAGTTTCTCAGCATCCGTCAGGGTAAGTGTGGGGCGGAGTTTGGAGATATTTCTGAGGTGGAAGAAAGAGGTTTTGCAGATGTGTTTTATGTGTGACTCAAGGTTGAGTTGAGGGTCCAGTTTCACACCCAGGTTGGTGACAGTGGCTGAGAGGGGAATAGTGAGACCGGCGAATAAGATGCTTGTTATTGGGCAGGTGTGGATCTGATGGGGAGTGCCAATTAATATGGCTTGGGTTTTGTCACTGTTAACTTGCAGGAAGCTGAGATTCATCCACGCCTTTATCTCCTCCAGACACAGGGAGAGGATGGATGAGGGAGATGGAGAAGGCTGGGTTATGGAGGGCGGGGGGTCAAGTTTGAGGTATAGCTGGGTGTCGTCCGCATAACAATGAAATGAGATGCCGAACTTCCTGATTATATTGCCGAGGGGTAGTATGTAGAGAGTGAAGAGGGTAGGACCGAGTACAGATCCCTGGGGGACACCGGAGGTGACAGTGTGAGTGTCGGATTTTTTTCCCCCCAGGGAAACGTACTCGGTCCGGTTTGAGAGGTAGGACTGAAGCCAGGTTAGAGCAGTGCCAGAGAATCCAGTGGAGTGAAGCTGGTTAAGGAGGATATTGTGGTGGACAGTGTCAAATGCAGCGGACAGATCCAGCAGGATGAGAAGTGACGGGGAGCCTGCATCGGCAGCCATGAGAAGGTCGTTGGTGACCCTAACAAGTGCTGTTTCAGTGCTGTGGCCAGAGCGGAACCCGGATTGAAATTTCTCAGCGATGTTATTGCGGGTAAGATGAGTGTGAAGTTGGGCAGCTACCACTTTTTCCAGAACCTTGGAGAGGAACGGGAGTTTAGATATTGGTCTGTAGTTGGCAAGGTTGTCCGGGTCAAGTGAGGGTTTTTTGAGCAGGGGGTTAATAATGGCAGTCTTCAGTGCAGGGGGTACAGAGCCAGACTGGAGTGAGAGGTTGATGACATTGGTTATTAGGGGACTAATGGCTGAGGTTTGTTGTTTAATGAGGGCTGTGGGGAAAGGGTCCAGGGCACATGTGGAGGGTTTCATCTTTTTGATGATGTCCTCTACCTCCGACTGCAAGATAGGAGAGAAGCAGCGGAGAGGCTGGACTGTCCCGGGTGGAAGGAAGGGGGGAGGAGGTGAAGTGGTGGGGCCAGAAGAGGAGAGGAGCTGGGTGCGGATGTTGTTAACCTTAGCGGTAAAAAAGGTCATAAAGTTATTGGACACTACCTCTGAGGATTCTGTTGGAGTGGTGTGAGGTGGTTTGAGAAAGTGGTTAATGGTTGAAAAGAGTTGTTTTGAGTTTCCAGGGGTATTGTTTATGATATTGGAATAGAACTGAGCACGTGCAGTCCCAAGGGCTTTTGAGTAGGCCTTCTGGTGTTCTTTGTAGGCCTGTTTGTGCACGGTCAGTCCTGAGGCTTTAAGACGACGCTCCAGGATGCGCCCAGTTGACTTCAACAGACGCAGCTCACTGGTGTACCAGGGGGCTGAGTGTGAAAAAGTGACTGTTTTGGTTTTTTGGGGGGCATGGATACTTAGAAGTTTGGCCAAAGAGTTATTGTAATAGTCCACTGCCTTGCTGACTGATGTAAAGGTTGCAGAGGAGGAGGAGAGAAACTGGAGGTCCTGTGCTATAGTGTCTTGATTGATGTTTTTGAAATTTCTGAATGAGATTTGCCGCTTGGGTTTGGAGTGGGGGCGTGGGAAAGGAAGTTCCATTTGAATAAGTTTGTGGTCAGACACACCGACCTCGAGAACTTGCAGGTTGCTTATTGCCGATGAGGAGATGACAAGGTCAAGTGTATGCCCTTTGTCATGTGTGGGGACATTTACATATTGGGTGAGGTGTAAACAGTCCAATAGTTGCAACAGGTCAGAGGCAGGGGGGCTGGAGGGGGTGTCGACGTGGACGTTAACATCACCCAGTATGATTAGATTAGAGGAAGTGGAGGTACAGAGGGTAGTGAGTAGATCGTGTAGTTCTGGAATGAAAGAGGAGTTTGGTTTAGGAGGGCGGTAAATAAGTAAAACTGTGATGGGATATGGAGGTTTACATTTGAATGCAAGGGATTCGAATGAGGAGTGATCAGGTAGAGGGAGGGGGGACAGCTCTAGATCAAGACGGTGGAGTACAGCCAGGCCACCGCCACGGCCAATGCTGCGAGGTTTAGTTATGTATCTATAACCAGAGGGACAGGCTTCATTGAGGGATTGATAGACATCAGGTGGTTGCCAGGTCTCAGTCAGGCACATTATGTCTAGGCCTTTGTCCAGGATGAGGTCGTGAATAAATGATGATTTACGGGTGAGTGCTTGGATGTTGAGGAGATCCATTTTGATTGTGGCTGTGGGGCTGTGTTTAGGTAGGGGGCGAAGTAGAGAGAAATCCACTCCACGTTTTCTGTGCCGCATGCAGTGCAGTCCACTCTGGGTTGGAGTAAGATCCACTCCGTGTTGCTGTCCGTTCCGTACTGAAGAAATTAACACTCCGTGTTTTCCCGGCGACCCGGTGTCCGTCTTGTGTCGGAGTCCGCTCCGTGTAGGAGTATAGTCCGCACCATGTTTTCCAGGCCACCTGGAGTACTGCAGCCCCGCATGCTTGCTAAGATAAGTTCCAAGTGCGCCAGGTATCTGATGACGTGTTTTACTTGCGACGGGGTGTCGGGCGCAGGAGGAGCAGATGGATGGTACACTGTTATGGACGGGTTGGGAGAAAACAAAGTTACGACGGGTGCTTCTGTGGATGTAACGTGGTCTGCGGAGAAGTCCAAGTTGTTTGATGACTGAGACACACCCTGGAATGGTGTGATTACTCAGCTCCAGCAAGCGGGGGATGGAGTAAGTTAATATAGTGCCGGTTGGAGAACACTGAACTTGAGTGTTAGCCATTGGCTAGCCTAGCCAGGATGCCTTGGCGGGGGGGTGGTGGGGTGGGCGCGCCGTAGTAGGTAGCCGGCTCTGTGGAGGTTCGCCGCGGTCCAGGCGCACTGCACACTAAAACTAGAAGCTAAAAACTAAACTTAATAATGGCTAAAAAATAAATAAATAAAAACACTAAAACTAAACTAATTCTGGTGGAGAAGCGGCGAACAAGCAGCGCCAGCGTCCTCTCCCCAGATTACTTCCGCCTTTTTGATATTGATGGATAGCACAAAAAGGAACGACACGGTAAATCAATGAGACGGAAAATGCAAGTATGTCAATTGGCCAAGACGACAGAGTGGGGTCGAGTAAAACAATTTAAGATTCCTTTTTGGTGACAAGATCAAGCCGAAAAAATTGTAGATTGAATGAACTGATGATTATTGCAAACTGTTATGATTGATTATATTGGGATTGAATATGAGGTTGAAAGTTGCTGCTTTTCAGTAAAAGCTTCAGGTTGCTCACATGTTGTTCCAGGGGTAGGTGGGAGATCCTTTTGGGATTCACGCCCTTTTTGTCCCCTTTTAACTTAAAGAATAAAATCTCAAATCGAATCAAAATTCCACAGGACATCGCAAGGCATCTCGTATGCTTTCAGAAGAAATATTAGCTTGACAATATAAAGTCCATTATCGCAGTGAGGCAAACTGCTGATTGCTTCTGCTGGGGGAGGGGGATGGGGGTGGTGGGTTAAATTACTTGGGGAGCTGGATAGATAATAGCACATTCACTGAACATGGATCATTGCATTACTGTCCAACTGCAGATTACCGGTAAGTGATACATGGGTGTGGGGGTTGAATTGAGTTGACAACAGTTTTAACCCGAGTTTCATCGGCTTATTCAACTTTATTGTAACGGAGGCAGGGAAAAGCCATTAAAAGACACGCATGCACGCACTGCATGCAGGCCAGGAAAACAAAAATGCGTTCACTCAAATCATGAAAAAGTATATCTATTTATAATTTCGGCTTTCTTTCAAAATAATCAAGAACCCATCAAGAGTTTTCAAATGTGTGTTTTCGTGGACATTATTATTTCAACAAGGAATTAGTGCTAGGCGAGTAACTTTGAAGTATCACTTCAATTACATAAGGCTGTTGGTAACATCAAAAGAAGCAAAGCTCGACTAAGTTAAACCAGGAAAGAGGATTAAAAAGATATGAATGCTGCAAATCTTTACATAAAATAGACAACAAACCTTCCCATCCTCCCCCAAGCCCCTACGATATCTTTAAGTCCCAAAATTATAAAAGAACAGCAGGCACTCACCATGTAGTGAAGGTCATCAAAACCGTTGAGGAGCAGCTTGCTTTCATACTGAGGCAACCCCAGCAACTCCAGCCAATCTCCCACGGGCTGCTGCAGCAGTCGGACAGAGGCACCTGGCGACAGCGGAACACGCTTCAGCAGTGAGAAACCATTCAGCCGGTAACAGCGGCACGCTGACGATGACATGTGACATAACCACATCATCTTCCACCAGCAGTGCCGAGCACACCGGCAACAGGACGGCGTAAGAGACAGTGTCCTCTGCGGGCAGGGGGCCAGCTCCCGCGGGGCGGCGGGGACTGAGCCACAGTTTCCAAAAACGGACTTAAGCGGCCCCGTTCTGAGGGCCAGAGACGATTGTGGAATCGATGAGAGCTGGTTGACCACCATTGAATTAGTCGTTGTTACGATTCAGGAAGATGATAGCAAAAAAGTTCTTCTATTACGTTGAGAAGGTTCAAAAGTGGGCGACAGCAAGCCGCCAACGATTCCCATTCACGATTGACAATTATTAGAGTTTTCTAAAATGTTCTTCTTTTAAATTTCTTAAATTTGTTCAAAACCAACCCTGCTGGTGATGATACCATCAAATAAATCCATCAATAGAAACAGCTCAAAACTTCCCCAGTCCAAGGTCCAGTCAATCACTTGGACATCAGTAAAAGCGAGAAACAAAGATGCACTCTCAAAGGAGGGGCTGTGCTTAGTCAGCTCATTTCGACAAGACTCCTTCTGCCTTTTCCCAGAGCTATGGTTGAGGTAGTGTCTGTATTTTCTTCTGGTGATGTCTCCCCCCCCTTCCTTATCAACTCTCTCTCTCTCCTCTCCCTCTCTCTCACACACTCTTGAGTGTTGCTCTACCAATGTCAGCCTGAAGGCGGTGGGTGAATTTTGTATCAATGGGAGGCAACCGTCATCCTTATTAACTTTTTGTTCTGGTCATTTTCTTCTCCACAACACCCTTTTTGATCCTGACAGAAATCAGTTGAGTAAGCAATGGGCCAATCAAACACCAGAGTTGACCAGACCAAATTGAAAAGATGCAAAGCTAGCACAGAACCTCTTCTGCTTTGATTGTGGCGAAGATGCGAGTGCTCGGCTGAAAGCTGAAGCTCTGATGCACACAGCAAGCAGAGTTAAGAGCGCAACATAAAGGAGGGAGAGAGGGGGAGAGAGAGAGAGCGGCTGTGCAGGCGCCGACTGATTGACTGCAGTGCTCTCATCTTTCCTCAAGCCTATAAAGGAAGATGAGCTCATCCCCTGACATGGGTAATGCTTAATATTTAAACATGTCCCTCCTGTACGTGGCATAACAAACAAGGAATATAGAATGACACAATATGCTGGAGGGAGAGTCAGGTACTTGATTGATTGGTTGAGCGTAATTAATTGAGAGGGCAAATCTGTAAACCAGAGGTTCATTTGAAATGGTCAAAGTTGAAAGGAGGAAGTGATTTGAAATGTGGAAATGCTCAAGCAGAATGAAACAAGACACACAAATGTGATTTGCTGCTTTCTAAAAGAAACTAAAAATGAACCTGATGCACCTCTTTCTGTTCATTGTGTAAGATGCCTTTTATTTTATTTTTAACTCACGAGGTAATTGAGGTCCCGGAAACTGTAATTTAACTACGACTGAAACACAGTACTCAAATGTATTTTTTTCTATCGTCCCTTTCAGCCCCTGTTAAGCAAGTTAGCAGCTGGTTTGTCAATGTTATTGGTAACTACTACATTTAAATTAGCATATGTGGTTCCTTCATGTTCCTCAAGATACAAGGATTGCCCCTCCCTTTTGCGTTGCTTGTAAAAATGTGACTTGGCTCCATCCATTCCACCACTAGATGGCGTTAGCAAACTTCACACCATCCAATCAGTGAAAGTACATGTAACTTCACAGGTAATGATTATTCATGATAATAATGACCATACTGTACCTGGCGTAGCGTATTGCTGATCTCGGGAAAAGTCGATGCCAGCGCCAATCAGCGTCATGATCTTTTCGATCTGAGGGCACAAGCAGAAGAGGGACATTATGCACCTGGAGGATCAATGAGCGTTTCTCCTCCACCAACCACCAGAAATGACAAGAAGCCCGCATGCCTCAAATAAGTTGGGACTCATTCTAAAAAACAGCCAAATGTGTGGCTTAAAAAAGAAACATGTATGTCCGTCCATGCATCGCAGCACAATGCATGAGAACTCTTCCAGTCGTCAAGTAGTATACGAGCTTCAGTAAGCAACACTTGTTTAATATTTAATGAATACACAAATATTTCATCCCTGTTTCATCTTCTTTGCTCCTCTGTAAAAAAAATACTGTATAAACGTATCTTTTTTAAAAAAAATTATTACAAAACATATTGCAAAAAAATAAATTGTAAAAAATGTCCGTATGTACACAATGGAATCTTTTTAATCTTGCACCACACCTTTAAAGTGTGAATTGAATAACTTCCATTATGAGTCATAATTGATGTCACGGATTTAGTTTTAATGATCAAGCAGCGTTCTAAAGCTTTGTCAAAAAAAAAAAAGTCATTTGGAAAATACAGAAGAGCAAAGATGCAATGCAAACCAGTCTCGGCGGATAATTTCAATAATTCCATCTGTGAACTCCTAAAAGAAACCAATTTAACTTCCACAAACAAGGCCTCTGAAGGAAAGAGAACCGAATCCCAAGAGAACCAGAAAATATTAAAAAGCATCAACATCTTACGCTGTCATAGGAATTAGATCCTGGTGCTTTTGTACTGGGAGAGGACATCAGTGTCTGCTGAGAGAGAATCCAGACTGGGTTTTCATTTTTCCCATGCGAGACCTACACTCAATCGTGCCGAGGCTTATAACAATCCTTTCCATAAATTCCCAAAATAAAACTGGACACACAAAAAATTTTGCAAAATCGGCCTCAACCTTCATGGGAATGAAAACGTTTTTGCGCAGACCTAAAATGGGAGTTGGGTGAATTGTGGGAAAGTCTGCCTATGAACAAGAACATACAATGGATGGGGGGGGTAAAAGTCACCGGCTAAGGTTGAGGTCAACAGCTGAAGAGCCAGCCGGTGCAGGAGTCGGCGAGCGTGGGACTAAAGCGAAGTAAACTCATTCATCAAGCGTCTCACAGCAGGATGACTGCACAGCATAACTTGGCTACTACGTTATTATTCATTAATAGACTCGAACAAAATGAGGCTGAGATTCAGGCACACCAGCAAAAGGAGAGTTGGATGCTTTTCAAGGTGAGACAAGGTGGCAGCACGGATAGAGCGCACAAACCAAAAAGCCTTAAATTGGGAAGCCGGCGCACACACGCTGGTCTTGGATGGAAATTAAGGACTAGCAAATGACGTCAAGGGGAACGAGTGAATCACTGTAGCAGGCAGGTGTCAGCACCTCAATGGCACACAGGGGCAAAGCACTGTCAGCAATCCTGTCAACGAGTCCAATGATAGTCCAATGTCATGCTCACTATTTTAGAAACAAGGTTCCTTCTGCAGATTGGAAATCCCTTCACCATTAAACCCTGTTTGGTTAAAAAGTGAAAAGTATTCATTTAATGCTGCTCTGGGGAACACAATATTTGTTTGATTCGGTCTGACAGATGTTTTGAACTAACCTTTGGGAGCGGAATCTAAAAGTGATCTCGGTTTTTCTTGATCACGTCAGGTTTTTGAGCTATAGGATCCACGTTTACTTAAAAAGTATGAAATAAATGTGTATGTATGAAAATACAACACTAAGCTGCTAACACGAAATAGAACTTAGAATGGTAGGCCCTTGGTGAGGATAAATTCGCACTAATCGTCTTAATTCCTGCTATGCTAGCTTTCTGTTTGCAGATATTGGTAGTACTGATATATTGGGAGCCGTCTCATTTGTGACTGTGACTAATAAGCTGGCAAGTCTTACCACAGCTGGAATTTTGCTTATCTGGTGTTTACTAGGGGGGGAAAAATACTTGACGTGCTAGAAAAACACTGACAGCAAGTTTGGAAATAGGAATAAAAATGTAACTCAAAATCATGTTAAAAATACTCCAAAGAATTATTTGGTTTACTTTTTTTTTTTTGTCCGGGTGGAGTACGTCACAGTAACTGCCTTTCAGGTATCATACATTTTGGAAATCAAAATTTAGTTTGTATAAATTGTAACAAAAAGGTTTTTAAACCATTTGGGCACCAAATAATTATTTTGGAGTAAGAATCTTGTGCTAGAGCAACAATCTACTCCTTGTCTTTTCATAACATGAAGCTACAAACCAAACATTTCAAACAAAAAAAGTAAATACTGGAATCATTTACTTTGAGAAATAAGCCTTCAACAGGGAATCAATACTCACAAAAGCAGGCTTCATAGCAGGGTCTTAACGGGCGACATTCAAAAGTGACAGTGATGGGGGGGAAGTGTCCCTCTCCCTCAGCCTCCCCTCCCATCCTTGTCCCCCAGATTGTCATCTTAAATCTGAACCCACGGACCAATCCGATGCACGTTACATACCAATGCACACGCATTCAGAGTGCCCGAGATAGGCCGAGACCTCATGCAAGTCAAATGTGCTTGTCTTTAAAATCCACCAAAGACGTGAGGTGTGGGAATCACAGAGAAACAGAATGTGTATTTTTAGCAAACTGGATTAAAACTTTTTTTTTTTTAAATTAGACAATGTGTGGGGGCATTCCATTCCAAATAGAGAGGGTCCAAAATAGAATTTCAACAAACAAGCTTGAGCTAACACTTCATTGGCAGGCGAAGACATTAGTAGAAACCATGTTGACAAATCTAACGTTGCCGCACGAGATTGAAAAAAAGTGCATGAATGGATTAAACGTGTGAAGAAGTACCACAACAAGATTCTTAACATGGTGAGGAACAACTTTAAGAAACTGCAGTGCTTGACTGGTCCTCTGTGCAGCTTTTGCAAAAAGAAAAGAAAAAAAAAAAGGGAGATGAGCAGAGCTGAAGGAAGATGTCTACCGTCTCTTCTTTCTGAATCTTAATTTACAAATCGCCGCCTGTCGTCTTATTTCCTCAGCTTTTCTCCGTGTTTATCCCCGTATCCTTGTTCTGGCTAATCTCCAGATTGAACATCAACATGCTGAAGGAAGTTGACGGAGTGTTTACTTTAAATATATAGCACACAATTGCCGAGCAAAATGGAGCTGTAAAGAAATATAAAATCAAAGTTGGCTTTAAACTAAGGATACATTATATTACAAAACAACCCTATGGTTTAAAACTTTTTAACGAAGAGTTTTGTCTGCGTCAACAGCAGAAGCTTTGTGCAGGGGGCGGGGCTTAAGTAACAAGTGTGTTCAAGCTTCTAAATGGTTACACTTTCATAACACGGCAGTGAAATGACAGCCACTGTTTAAAATGTAGTGATGTTAATATTTTGCATTCTCCACAAAGTACTTTCATACTTGGTCAAATTTGGTAGCACTGCATTCAGCCAGCATTTTGAAAATTCATTCAAGGTAGTTTGATTGCAGTGATATTTTTGGAAGACTTTTTTTTTTCTTATGTCAGCACAATGACGCATGAAACTTACCTCATCCCATTCAGAGGTGAATGACGGCGATTTCTCAAGCCTTTTCTTCCCACTGCTACAATTGGAAACCGATTCACTTCGGTTCCCGAGTCCTCCGTCTTCCTCACTCGGAGGCGACACGAGCAAATCTGAGTCCGACTTGGAGAGGCTACGGGCCAGCTTCAGGTCCCCAGGAGGACGCATCCTACCAGATACTGCGCTTGAGTCCCTGGGCTCCTTGTTCACAGTTGCATAAATGGCTTTTGGATCACAGTCGGTCAGGATGGCAGCCATACTGGGCCGGCTCGGTGCAGTTGAAACAGCTCGCTCTTTGGTTTTGGCTCTGGTCTGCGGCTGGCTCTGACCAGGTGACGGGACACCTGGAATTCTGAACGGCTGCTCGCTGCAATCAAACACTGGAGATGATCCGTGCAGAAGGCCAGTGAACTGCTCCGGGATACCTGCACCCTGATCCGGGCTGAGCTGGGAGTTATCTAGACAGAGAAAAACATTACAAGGTCAGCAAGGAGGGGAGAGCTTTTTTTGGGAGGGCTGCAAGTGGATGGAAGACTGAGCGTCAGATCCTCGGGGCAGGGCTCATAAGAAACCGCCCACGCGGGCGCTGAAACAGTTTTGTAATTGTTTCCTAGCAGGGGTGATGGAGAGAGGTGGGGGCGGGTTGTTGGAGGAGAAGAAGACAGCCGGCATATGTTTGCGAGAGAAATTTCAAGATTCCACACCCGCTTCGCGGCAAGCTGATGACAAGCTGGCTGTATGAGCCGTTTCGTTTGTCTGTTGTTTTCCCTTACAGGGTCACAACAAACACTCCTCCAAACGACATACAGAGCCACGCTCCATCATATAAAACGCAGAAGGGAAATGAATGAAGACTCACCAAAGGGAGCCTTCTCCAACAAAAACAACTGCGCAATGAGACTGCTGCATAGCAAGTGCAATTAAAAACAATTACATTTCCCTCCTCCCTCCCCAAAGGAATTACAGCCACATAAGTAAGCCCCTTTTTCCTCCAACAAATCCACCACACAGCTTGGCTTTGCTTTAAAGAGGTATAAACACGTTTTTCTCTCTCACTTGGGCGCTGCTGTGTCGTGTGCTGTTGTCCGCCTGTCTGACTGGTAGCTCTCTGTGTTTTCTGTTTTCTAATTCTGGACTCGGATGAAGGCTCAGGAATGGTAATTTGAATCGCCCCCATCCTCAGTGGCCAGACTTGAGGTAATTAGCACAGTGACACATGCAGAGAGAGGGGAATGGACTGTCTCTGGTAGGGTCATGGGGTCAGCGTGTTTGGTGACAGGGAAACTGGGGCAGTGGTCACAAGGGGGAGGGAAAAAACTAAACAAAAAGCAAGGGCAGGTAGGTCATTATTTCAAAACAGACAAAGTCGCATTGCCTTTTCTGTTGGCTGACAACACCTTGAACTCTTGTCATGCACTGCCAAACATTTGAAGTATGGGAGCGTTAATGTGTAATAAAAGAGGTGAGCGGTTGCACGGTGCACATATGCCGGGATCCTCGCCAAACTCGAAGCAGCGTGAACGCCCTCCGAGCACTGCTTTCCACAATATCGCAACCGGTTAACGCCCTCCAGGATCGCTACACCATCCACCTCTGCTCATCTTAAGACTTTGTTCGAGAGCACGGCTTGATATTATTGCGGCTCATATGCTGTAGATTAGGTCAGTACAGCTGTGGAGGACGTGTTTCCTTTGGCACGCCAAGCACCGTGTTTCAATGATGATGTCATGTTTGGTTTACGGAAACAGATGCAATGGTGCCAACGATCGTTCCACATCGTTGCATTTCCTGACCGGTTGCGAGGCCATTTGTGAAGGTCAAAATCAGCGACATATCTACTTGTTTTCAATTGATTTGCATTTTAATATTTTGCCTACAGTAAGGGAAGAACTATTCTTCCATGGATGTTTGAACTTCATGCAGAGCAGAGCATTCCTACAGGGAACAAACAATATTGAGTTTGTGACTTGTGATATGCACGAGTGTCGCTGACTATGCATTTATTCTCCACCTGCCGCATGCTGAGTGTACAGAGGTCTGCTTCACAGGACGACGAGTAATCTGATCTGCCTCATGGGCAGCGAAAGTCACGCCCACATGAGCAAAATGAAATATTCGACTGAGACAGCTGGTTTGGATTTCATCATGGCAAGAAAGTTGTGCCTTCAATTTGCTGGGGCGCGTCAAGTCGAGGGGACCACTGAGGGAAAAACATATTTTTGTATCAGAACCAGAATTGGTCATTTATTGGTCAACTATGCGCTTACACTTATGATATTGGTTGTCATGGCAACGACAGTCCATTTTAAAAGGATTTGTCGAGGGATATTCGTATATGAAATGATATCATGCAACAGAAAGCAATACTCTCTTCCAAACGTTTTGGATATTATCAATCAAATGGGTCTTGCCCCTTTCCTGCTGCAGAACATCACCCAATCTACTACACTGACAAGCCAAGTCCACTCTGCTGTTCCAGTACATACCCTGGCAGGGTACATACAGTATTTGGCTGATACGCTGGGATTGCGATTTTAATGATAGATAACCCCTCCTTTCCTTTTTCTTCACACGACAAGCTAGCCCAGAAGCAATTTCCTAAGCAGGCGCAAAGGTGCAGCTCTTTCCCAAATGTGTAAACATTTGTCTCCTGCAAATTCAATGTTAACTCTCTTAAGTGAAATCTGGTAAGCTTTTTTTCCATATATAACATGAGATGAAGAGTCAAAACACACAAACACGAACCAAAGGACAAACAAGGCAGAAAAAGGGCAATTTCCTTAGCGAAGATGTCTAAGGTCACCTTCTAATGCTCGTAGCTCCACCCGTCCTGAGGGATGCAGTGTTTCTTTTGTGGAGTTATTTGGGACGTTGGATTTGCACTACAGTGGAAGAGAGGAGTAACGGTCCGTTTATTCCAGCAAATCCAACAATCTTGGAATTTGCTAATGTTCACAAACATAGAATATGAAACATACCTGAGGTAGGACACTGTTAGATGACTGGATACGTGCGTTTTCATCTAAGGAAACAAAAGGCACAAGATATGGCTGAAGGAACCATCCCATTCTGCTTTGATGAGACTATGAATGTTTGTCAAGCTATTCCCCGCATTCACCTTCATAAAATTGTGACTCTTGGCTTGGCGATGGGACTTTGGTTTGCGCAGTCACTAATAACTCATACGTGTGATCCTCCTCTTCCTCAGCAGTCTCTCCGCGCTCATCAATACTGCTATTCATAATGAGTCCCTGTGCAGAGCAGAAGTGAGCAGAAAATAATTGGAAATGAACTGGATGACCTACATCTAAAAAAAAAAATCTAAATGTCCATCAAGTCCTATGATTCTGTTAACACCAGTTATCCACTTCTCTTGAATTCAGATGACTTTTTTCTTAAATTTCAACCTCACCTCTGAGCTCACATCTTCTTCAAGACCAGGACCAGCATGTGATGAGTGGATAAAGCGATCTTTCTGTAAAACACATTGTTCCAAAGTTGAGAAAAAAACAAGAAGAGCACTATCCCCCTCTAGCGGCAACTAGTCGGTATCACAGTTTGCATCGTCCACATGTACCTTTCCCGCTTCACTCTCTGGCCTTCCAGAATCCCTGTCAGAGGATTTGCCACTTGTAAGGCTGTCCAGAGAATGGCAAGAGGTAGCTTCAAACAGAGCTTCATAAGGACTCTCCTCCTCAGGGTCCGGGGCCAGCCCCGAGATCAACTCGCTCACTTTCGCCAGATCGCCTACAAAACAGTTCATAATGTGTGTTCATCAAGCCTCAATTCAGTTTTAACTATGAGCAGGTTGTCAACAACATGACATATAAAAAAAAGCAACACTTCTTTTTTTTTATAGTTGTAGTAGAATGGGCTGCTGCAATATTTTATTCCATTATCTGGCAAACCATACCATTGTTTCGAGGGCTCTCCGGGTATTGTGGGATTGGTGGAGGGGGAAGGTCGATGTCAGGAGGCTTTCCGCTCATAAGCCCTGGAGCAGACAAACATGCGATTTAATCACTAAATCACGACAAGAGGGGACTTCCGATGTAATTTCTATGCTTTTTTTTTTTTTTTCTCCGGGCTGAAGGCTCCTACCTTGGATAAGCCCAGCTATTGCTCTGCTCTTCTGAGAGGGCATGTCTTTGACAGTGTCCAGCGCTGTCAAGCCCTTCTGGTCCAGAATGTTCACATCGACACCTAAGAGTCATCACACGGAAGAGTTATGCTAGCACGTAGCCTCTTTATTCAATTCGTCAAGGCAATAGGAGGGATTAGATTTGACGTCTGACCTGCACTGAGAAGTTTCTGTACCACATCTATCTTCCCAAATAAGGCCGCTTCATGGAGCGCACTGCCTTTCTCCGTCTGATCAGAAAAGAAAGTGTGAGCAATAGTGAAAAAGAAAGTAAAAAAAGGGAAATTGAAAATTGTGTTAGAACACTATTCCTTAGATTACTTGTGAGGTTTTGACTTTTAGTTCCTCAATTATTGCTATTTATAATCACCAAGCCACAAAGGAAGTTTGTTCTTCACTCTCAAAAAAAGCAAGCAAGTTCATGCAAAAAAAATGTGCAAGAATGATCAATTCTTTTTTGTGGCACACTAATTTAAAACTTGATTGCGCTCATGTTTTTATTCGTCACCTGTGGTGCAGATCGGGCCTTTTTATTTTCTACATCCTTACATTCAAATATTTTGGGGCAAGAATGAGCATCCTATGTAATATATTTACTTGGCAGTAGCACCGAGTAAGCACCTCTAATAGCAGTTCATTTTCCGCGTTCACAGGATCATGCTAATTACAAGCAGCGGGATGCACGGCCTGAAGTCATGAGACAAGTCTTGATTTAGAACGAAAGGAGGGAAGAAGAAAAGACAAAACAGATGGATGGTTTTGAACAGACCAAGCTACAGATGTCCCTTCCGCTCGTGGCGTTTCATGATCCAGCTTTTTTTCTTTAAATCATTGTCACGTGGTTTGATTAGTATAATTTGTGTCTTCCTTTGCAGTGCTCAAGAACTTCATATTGCAAAGTTTTAGGGAGAAGTAGCACAAGCCACGGGAAATGCTGCAAGACTATTCTGGGTTTGCATATTAGGTAATATTGAAAGTTGTGATAGAAAACACATTAGAGCCAAGTGGGAATAAAAAAAATAATGGTGACTGTATATCTAAACTCGGTTAAATGGAAAATTAAGAATGAACAAAAACACACCTCATAGTTAATGTCCATGCCAGCGTCAAGCAGCACCTCCACCACAGACAGATGTCCGTTACGGGAGGCTAAGTGCAGCGGCGTGTGCTTCTTAGTGTTGCAGCTAAGTAAGTTGGGGTGAGCGCTGAGCAGCAGCTTGACGACCTCGAGCCGGCCGTACAGCGCAGCCAAATCTAGGGGAGTCTCAAATTTGTTGTTCCTCATGGTTGGGTCCGTCAGCTCTTCCAGCAGCAACTGCACTACCTGCGAGTGCCCGTACTGGGCGGCGCAGTGCAGCGGGGTCTCGTTGTCATTGTTCTGTCGAGGGGTAGACAAATGGACGTAAAAGTGGCAACACACGCGCAAATTGGACAAAACTATATTAGGGGAAAGAGAACATGAAACAAAAATGATTGGCACCAATTGGACTAGATAAAATAAATGCCCCGACCACCAATAAAATGCCATTTAGAAGGAAAAGAATGGAGGAGGATGATTAGTGCGGCAAAAGGGATTGCCACAGCCAAAAAGGCGTTGACGGAGACAGAGGCACCAAGGCAGGTGGGGAATTGGAAGACTTGGATTTTTAACCATCAAATTAAACATTATATTCACGCTTAATCCCATGAAGCAGTAAGTAATCGTGGCTCCGCGCTCCGAACTGATGAAATAGACTCAGCAGTAATTAATTATTTGGTTGTTATATAAACTCACTGCATGAACTGACTCAACGCTGCAACGAAATCTGCACAGATTGAGGTTACTTGTAACAATCGCAGCCAGCAGGAGGCAGAGTTTGCAGAGCTGACGGTACAGGAACTAAAATGAGAGTGCTGCACTCACATTCTGTAGTGATAGTCAATGACATAAAATTAAAAAAAAGACACATTGTGAACATTCCACATGGTATCTACTACAACAAATCCAACAAAAAACGGTGATGTTGACCCACGATTGCAAACATGATACCCGGAAGGCTTTTTGCTGCAGTCAGAGTGTCGAAATGGGTGTGTCAGATAAGACCACAGAGTTGTGTGGCCACTGGCCAGTCATTCAACAGATAAGCCCCTAAACCTCCCCCACTTATTACGACACACACACGACAACACACGGTGCCAAGTTACGTGCTGTGTGGCCTCAGGAGACCGTTTGACATCCACAGATGGGATCAGCAGGTAGTTCTGGGTTCCTGGGGTGAGGAGAGATGCCAGCAAAGCCGGTGACTACTTGGACAAGAAGCAAGGGGTGAAGCTTAAAAACAAATAACCCCTGTCATCATCACAAAGGCACTGTCCACACTTGAGAGAAACACAATTAAGCAGGACTGGATCTCATTTGCTTTGTTTCGCTGTCTTGACACAGCACAAAGTCACGTGCAAGCGGCGAAAAGGCGGGACGTCGCCTAAGAGGAGCGTGCTGACTTTCATCTGTGATGCACCGTTAAGCATTTGCTTATTAGTAGGATAAACTCAAGTGGATGCAGATGACTTGAGCGTGCAAACATACATGCCATGATTACATCAGCATGATTCACTTCCTCAAATATAAAGGTTTGCTGCCTCAGGGGCCATCTCATTTATTCTTGCACATATTAACCACCCACAGACAAGTGATTCTGCATTAAGTTGGACCAGGGGTCACAAACATGTTCCTCGCGGTCACCTGGTAGCCCCCATGGACCGCATGAGTAGTCTGCGTGGGTTGTTCTAGGAATAGCTTACCAGAGATGTGACACTGTGATTTTTCTTAGAACGATGTAGGAAATGAAACCGGTGGCTGTTGCCATATATTTATATTCTATAAGCAACCCGAATTGTCACACCTGAAACAATGTGCCATGTCCTCGGGAAATAAATATTTTTTCCACGCAAGAAGGCTGTCAAAATGGCCACAACACCGATAACTGTGCTAGGCTTGAATTATTATTATTTTTCTCCATCGAGAAGTCTTAGTGACAGAGAGAAGCAAACAGGCCCCAGAGACGATAACGCGGTCTGACGAGCGACCTCTGTCACGTGACCGAGCTGGCTGGCGGCACAGGGAGGTTACGTCACCATGGACCCCCGGCGGTGGCCGAGGAGGCGTGGGCTGGAGCAGCTGTTGCTGCTTGAGCACCAAGAGGCTGCGTGTGCCAGCGTCTCATCTGCCTGTGGTCACAATCGAATAATACACTCGCTCGTATGAACAGGAGATTCATCCACAGCAGGTTTTAAAGACATTCAATAGATTTGGAAGTGAGACAAAAATGGGTTCTGGGAAACTAGTTTTCATCACTTCTGATGATAGCGTTGCTCATCTATGAGCGGGAACTGTAATGATAGTTTTTTTTTTGTTTTTTTGGACACCGTCACACATTCCAGAGTAAATAGGCCTTGCAGGGTTGGGGACGAGGTGAATCTCACTGACTTCCTGCCACAAACTATGATTCTCTGCACTGGACTTTAACTCCCTTTTGCATGAAAGATTAGCTTCGGTTCCATAAGGATTTATTGGGATGGGCCCAATACACAACTGACATGAAAGCATTTCAAATTACAAACATGCAAGAGGCACCACATCCCTTGAAAATAAGAGCAGTGGATTATTATGAGAAGTTGGTGTTTTCACGATACCAAAATGTTTGACTGTGATACCATACGTGTTTTTGTTTCGGTATTGGTAACCGGTACTTGGTGCAACACTAGTAGAGCCGGTTTTACAAATGTGGTGTGCTCAGATATGCACGCATGGTTGGAGGAATTCATCGAAACATATATTTAATTAGACAAGTGACCTACATAGCGATATGAAGCCTGCGTGAGAGGTACAGTGGCGAGCCTGAGCAGACCAATGGCCATAGTATTATTGAAACGATGATGACGACTGTATTTCGGAGCACCTTTAAATGCATTTCACTAAATATCCTCTGTTGATCAAGTTTATTTGCAAAAAATAAGATTTGCAAAAAAATTGCCATTTGCACAAAAAAAAAAATTGTGATGGAAAAAATAAACTGAAAACTGAAAGCGATATGGATTGAATACAAAAGATAATGCACTATAGAAATGACCGAATAATAATGATTAAGAGGCTCTAAAGGCAGTGCCAAACCACTGGACCCTTTTTAGATACAAATTCTTCTGACAAAGTACAGTGCAAATCCAGCATTCAGGTATTTGGGCCTCTTGATCCAAGATGACAACTCCAGATTGGAAGGTTTTCCAATGCCTGAGGTCGACCACAGAAGAAGCGAGACTCCCTCTTGAAAGTTCCAGCCTCCACCTGCTTGTCCTCTCTAGTGGGTCATTTGCCTCTACTGTATGGCCAACAACAACGTTACCATGGCAACCGCCTGCCTCATCCTCTCCTGAGCAACCTTATGAGCACCAAGTAGGAGGCGGGGCCGATCCAGCCATTTGCACACTCCGCACGGACAAGTGTGTCATGGAAATCTCCGTTTGATGTTGATGCAAAGCGATGGCGACACTGAACACAACCCATCCTCCTCCTCCTCTTGGAATGGCTCACTGACACACATGACACCATCAACCAAAGTATGTTCGCGATTTTATTTATTTATTCATAACAATAAATCAATTATTTAGCCGCAAAAGTAGCTAGTGCCCTCATCAAAGTGCCACGATGCGCTTACTTAGGCATCATTTCTAACCACAACCCAAACAGATACAACTGAAAAGCAAGGCAACGATAAATTGGACAATACAGCGAGGCTTTGTGGCGCTATAGCGGAAAGTCATCCTTAGCCATCCAAACACTAAGAGGATTAGTTGACCATGTTCAAAAATAGTGTGCGGCTTTATTCACAGGCCTCGGTGGGCTTCCAGCTATGCCTGCTATGAATACAATTATGGAGGATGGGATTGAAATGTTTGGACTGCTACAAAGGAGAAATGGGGGGATGGGGGGGTACAGTCAGAGTCAACAACTGAATTCAAACATTGATGCAGGTAATGGGTGCCCCTCTTTAAATGACGAAGATATTAATGAACGTGGATAAGGAACACAGTAGCTCTTACAGTTCATCATAACTGCTGACATGTACATCTAATACTTGATTGCTAATAATAAATGTATGTGCATTGGTGGCCCAGCCATAACATTTCCAATGTCGCGTTAGTAGTACAACAAGAGCTACATAAAAGCATCCGTGAGGTTCAGCAGCGGAGCGGCCTTGCAAGCAGCAGCAGCGACAAACCCACAGCGAAGCGACAGCGGCAAAGCAGAGAAGCGCTCAAAGGAAAACATTGCAGCAGCGCAGTGTACACACCTTGGCATTAATATAAGGGTCAAAGGGCCCACAGCGTTTGAACTCTTTATGGTCTACAGAGCTCTGGGAGGGAGGAAAAGAAGATAAGCTGATGGATTTGAATCAGATACAAGAAATGAATACACATGAATGATCATCACAACTAAATATGTGAACACAATTGTTAATGACCAATTAGATGTCAGGATTAGTTTAAGAGAAATGGCCCACAATGAGAATTAGATTATGATCTGTCCCCCCCCAAGAATATTTGACCATAGCTGCAATATAAAGCTCAGAGTGGGTCATTTCTGTGTGCCTGCCTACTGTGACTGGCTTAAAAATTGTTAGCACAAACAAGCACTTCTCACGCAAACTGGGTGCCAAAGAACTTCCCTGTAGCACATAGTATCAGTATCAAGTGTGAGTCATAATGCTGGGAGAAGAATGCACACAAGTCAAATACTTAGAAACATCCAGACGTGCAATGCTGAGGTAACAGTTGATGACCATTGAAATGACTTAAGTTCGGCAAAAAGCTTGTAGGAGAGCGAATGGCCCAGAGTTATCAAACCAATGGCTTGTGGGCCAAAGCCAACCTGCAAAATAATTTACTCTGGCCCGCAAGATGCATTTGAATGTGGAAAAAAATAGTGCAGCAACCCTGCAGTTAGTATGTGTTGTGTTATGAGTTCCATATTATCTGACTTTTGCTGTGACTATGAATATTTATACGATGACTCCTCACTGGTGATTGGATAAGTCAAAAGGGCCGACGTAGTGCGAGTATGAAAGTGAGCAGAATGTTGAGCCGACCTCTGTTGTTATCAGCCACTTCCTTGTCATCCTTTCAAAATGTGTAATCCTACATCTTCACAACAACAAAAAAAGCTTCGTTTGGTGGACTCATACATGTATTAAGGTATTTGTTTATCTTTAATATGTAAACTTTATCCAGTTATATGACAACTCAATTTGTGTGCCCTATAATTATAAAGAGTCTTGAGACATTTAATGGCTGACCTCTTCCGATAATAACATCAACACACACCATTACAATGTAAATCCAACCTGTTCGTTGAGTTTGGGATGGGAAGGTCCTTGGTGGATGAGCAACCTGACAATGCGCTCGTCTCCCTTCCACGCCGCCAGGTGCAAAGGGTAGCAACCCTTGTTGTCGGCTATGTTGGTCAAGGCCTCGTTTCGCAGGAGCATTTCCACCACTTCGCTGACGGTTAAAGAAGGGATGAGGCAGGTCAGATTTTAAAGAGCAATATAATAAATAGTCTTTACAAACAGGTAATCGATAGCCTTATAGTCCCATCGGGACTGGTTCGCGGTCTCGTGTAATGTGGAGGATATATAGATGTGGCATTTAACCACTACCTGTGTCCATTTAAGGCGGCGTGATGGAGCGGACTGTATCCGGTGCTGTCCACACAATTCACGTTGGGACCTCTCCAGATGCTGGTAAAAAAAAAAAAAAAAGAGTGATAATTAATTAACAAAATGCTGAATTGCCTCTTTATTGTGAAGCGACGTTACAATCATTATGCTGATTTGTTGATCATTGAAGAGCTATTGTACCTTTAATCAAAAATCACATTGATGTTTTGGGTATCTGCGTTTTGGGAAGAACTTTAGTCAAAGTTTGACTACATTTTACCGCGGCACCATTGAGAGCGTCCTCTCCAGCTGTATTGCTGTTTGGGGTGGCGGCTGCACTGACTACAACTTGAAGGCCCTGCAGCGCATAGTGAACACGGCTGGTAAGATTATTGGTGCTTCGCTCCCCTCCTTGAAGGACATTTACACCTCCCATCTCACCCGCAAGGCGACCACGATTGTGAGTGATGTGAGTCACCCCGCTCACTCTTTGTTCGAGCTTCTGCCCTCTGGGAAGAGGTACAGAAGCCTGCGCTCCCGCACCACCAGACTCTCAAACAGCTTCATACTCCAGGCAGTCAGGATCCTGAACTTGCTTCCCCGTTCTGCGTAGCGTCCTGTACTTTTACTGTCTGTATGCACACTGGCTTTTATTCGTTGTGTTATCTATTTATTTATTATTTATTGTTACTCTTATTTATTGTTTGTGCCTTCTTGTTTTTTATACTGCGTTGTTTACTTGTGTGTCTATCGTGTAATATGTCTTGTCACCGTGGGATAGGGAAAACGTAATTTCGATGTCTTTGTGTGTCTCGGCATGTGAAGATGTTGACAATAAAGCAGACTTTGACTTTTGACTTTGACTTTGAAAACAAAATTAAATAGAAATGATGAGAGATTTGTTCTTTTAGTGTATCATCCCACAAACGGGAAATCGAAGCTTAAACCTAAAACGCCCGTGTTGGGAGAAAATTGCAAGCTCCCTCTCTAGCAAGATCTTTATGAGGACAGTAGAGACAGTCTGCAGCTTCCAACCAGGAAGGAAAATCACCAGGTTGCTGAAGCTAAAATTAGCTCACCATATCTAGTTTACAGGATCTTTGTTATTCCCAGTTAAGACCAACGCACAAAAGACCTTTGTTATGTATTCGATCATGAGCAGCACCCAGATAAAGCACTGAGTAATAAATTACCCAACGACTACAAGTTTGGAAAACTCCAATCTCGCTCTCCTCCACCTTTGAAGATGCACTTAACTCAACTAACAGTGATTTGGTTCTTTGAATTTGCAAGGGATGATCGACTGGGTGAATTAAAACAAAATAAGATAGATAGATGGATGGGTGGATGGCTAGACACGAAGTTATATTTGTTTCGACATCAGAAGAACCCTCTATCCACGTGGCAAGAGAAAGAGTAGACTCACATTCACACCACATGTCCCATAGTAGTTCTTAGCAGTGTATAATTTTATCGTCAGCGCTGCACATCTGCGGCCCACGGAACAATGAACTTGACACTCATTCATAGGGATGAAACCATCTCCAAGTCACAGACAGTTCATTCCCTTCAGCATGTCTTTAAAGTTTTATTTATCACAAGAGGCAGCCAAGAGGATGCACTTAAAAAAAACACAAAAAAAAAACAATGTGCAAGGATAAATTATTCGAGTGTAAGGAAAAGCCGGGCATTGATAAGCTTCTGTGAAGTAAGAAGGGAAGCTACAATCATGCTTCCTTCTTGTCCCTCTAAGAAGCAGCAATGACATTTTAGGGTACGACATTAATAGTGCTGGTATTTATTTGTCATTTTGCGTAAGGTGGAAAACCGTGCGATGGAGTCGTAATGGCCACCACAACATGGCATGTACACCAAATGCCACGTTTCTGTGGCCAGTGAACACATCACAAGCACAAGTGGAGAGAGAACCCGACTTTTGCTTTCTGTCCTAGATAAAAGAATTATGTAACAGCTTACAGCAGGAGGGGGGGGAAAAAAGACCATAAACAAATTAACAAACATGAACAGAGCAGCAACGCAGAGAGAAGTTAACGAAATCAGGCAGAGTGCAGAAAGCATTACCAGAGAGGAACAAGAAGTCCCGCCTGGCATCAGGCACACAATTAGTACGGCTTTGACTTTATTGCACTGATGGTCACACTCTTGAATATTGATAGTTTCTACAATGTAGTTTAATCGTAAGACTCTCATACAAGATTTAGAGCCAGGTTTAATCAAATCTTTTTGTTTTATATATATATGTATACGTGTATATATGGATGGATGGATGGATGGATGGATGGATGGATGGATGGATGGATGGATGGATGGATGGATGGATGGATGGATGGATGGATGGATACACACACTACATTTACAGCAGGCAGTAGTAAAAGTCACAACACCTCATCCTCTCAGAGTTTTGGCGAGCTGGCACTCAAGGCCAGAAATCAGTGTGGTGCCGGACAATCCACCATCATCCTCTTACTAGAGCTCACAACCAACGTAGCGCAGGGACGGGGCTTAAGGCCAATAGCTGGGCGGTGGGCAAGACAGAGCACACAATTTGGATTGGAGCGCGAGCGTACGAGTGGGTGTGGGCATTCAAGGGAAGCGACGAAGGAATTCCTCTTTGAAGGGGCCACATTAATCCTTAATTTCCCTGAGGGAATATCAACGGGATGAAACTAGAAGTCGAAAGAGATTCGGTTGCTGTAATTCCGTGCTGTACAAAGCTTGGTTTTAAAGAGACGACAGATAATAATATTTCCCTCGACTCCTATACATTAGCCTACTGATACTAGTCGAATGCTGACATGTTGCATATATGTACAGTTGGATTAATCATAAATCCCCACTGTTCTTCTTAAATCCTCAGTTTGCGTTTCAATGTTAGACAGACAATATGATTGGCAAGTTTGTATTTATAATCTGTACCATCCTAACTCAGGATGAAAGTACAATTTAAACCAAGATAAAATCAGTCAATAGCCAAAATTGTCAGATCTGCCACAAATTCACTGAAGAACATAACATTAAGACTATAGTCTTGCTTAAGTGTCTGACAATATCAGTCAGAAGACAGAGGCAACGCGCATGGATGCATGTTGAAACAGATAAAACAACAACAGGGCGATTCCTCTGAAGCGACACTTGAAGTTAGCTCGCGAGCAAATTGTGCAATAATTCTATGGCAGTAAAGATGAGTCCTCGGGATGTCTGCGACACATATGTCGGGGAAACTACTCCACAAGAGGAATTTGTGATCTCATGGTCTGCCTGGTTACAGTTGAAACTTCGATGTTCTCGAAAGCCATATGACCTCAGATTGCAAAACAGTGACTAAATGAAAATGTAACATAGCAAAGGGGAAAAAAACAGGATGCCTGCTCATTCTATTCAATATAATAGTCATTCTGAAAATGCTTGCTTCAGAGCTCTAATTCAGTTTTTATTGTCTTTTAAACCACCAGGATGAATTTTTTCTATTATTATTTTAGTCTTTATAACTTTCTGAAAATAAGAAAATGAAAACTAAACACCTAACCTGATACTGGTTTAATTTATCACTAATGTATTTATTTTAGTTTGTTGCACTTTGTTGGTTATATTTATACTAAGAAATATTTTAAATAATGGTGGCATTTATTTGGCCAGGATTTTGTTTTATTTTTAGCAAACTTTTATTAATTTTAATGTATTTTCTTTATCTTGATTACTATATGGAGAAAAGTTCAATTGCCACCATTAGTTATTTTAAGTGTAAAAACAAACCTCATGTCATTATCGGATCATAAAATGATTACTTTGGTAAGTCACGATTTAAGATTTTCCATATGACACAGCACTAAGCTATAAAACACACGTGACATGCGATGATGTCCTTAAATTGAACATTAAAAAGAGATCTGAGAGACTAACGCTCTGTTACTGAAATGAAAGCTAAGTTCAATTGTGACCCCAGCCAATAAAAGTCTACAGAGGGGCTCATGAACACATCAAGTGCGGTATTGCATTTCACAGAGAGGAGGAGGAGGAGGAGGAGGTGACATGTGGATTAACTACGGATGCCCCCAGACTGAGAAGGGAGATGTCAAAAGGCCTACAGCAGAACCAAAAAGATGGGCATGAAAAGCAAAGTTGGCAACGGGCGGAGATGACTTGTAGAAAAGAAGGATGGCAAGCTATAAAACACACACACACACACACACACACACATTAAATCACAGCCCATTTTCTCGCTGGCATTTTTCCAAACAGTGAACTTGTGACTCTACCACCAACATCTATCAAGTGTTTTGCTTAATGACAGTGTGGTTCAGTCTTGGTACTTGCAACTCATGAAAATTAAACCAAAAAATCTATTTGTGTATATATACGTATTAGTCAACCTCATTCCAGAAAGGTTTTATCTAACTTATTGCAAAATTGCAAAAAACTTTATTTGCTTCCTGCAAACCAAGTGTCGTAAGCTTCAACTAAAGTGAGTGTCAGATGTTCGTAGTCAGGATATGGAGAGGGGTGCGGCTGTGCACCCAGCAGGTGAGCAGAAACACTGCTGAGAAGGGAAGACTGGGAGATGGTGGGAGACGCCATGCACGGGACCACACAGAACAAACGTCTGGGCCACTAATGGGCCTGCACATGTCCAAACAGTGGGAGCCCCATATCTCATAAATGTTTTCCACAAAAAAAACACAACTGTCAGAGTTCTTATCTTTCTCTTTCATCTATTTGTTTTTCCAAGATTTTCAATGGGGGAGTGAACTCAAGTTTATATTAACACGCACACATGGGATTACCCGAGTCTGTTTTGTACCATTTCATTCATCACACATCACACGAGCGACAATCTAGGTCAGGACAGATCCATCCAAGATATTAATGTTTATCTGGAATGGACATTCTGCGTTGTGATACGAATGTAGTATATTCATAAACAATCCATAAAGAGCCGTGTAGAAAAATGTGTTTTTTCCCATCAGCGTTTTGACTGTGCAATATTTGTCTTCGAAAGTTTTCAGCATCCACGTGCAAGACCACTTTCAACTCTCCCTTCACACATACGAGGAACTCATCACTGTTACGAGGTGTCTTGTTGTCAAACACGCGTAACACCGTAAACGTCACACGCAGAACAGCGTGTCGCAAATTCAGATGCTCCTGGAATGCTAACATGGCAGTGTAAACTTTCCCAGCTACCCACGCTGCCGGCTCGGTTGAACCAGATAGAGTTTCTCTAGGTTCCGAGGTTACAATTGATGCAATGTGACTAGCAAGCCTGCCACTCACATTAGAATGGTCAGCGCAGTGCAGTACGGTAGCATAACTTGGAACTCAATTTTTGCAGGATTGAAACACTTCGTTCACATACACTGATTTTAAGAGAGCAACTTCGATGTTAATGTTTTTTTTCCCAGCACATTTCTTTTTTTTTTTAAAGGTGACTCCAGTCTGACAGCTTCAGTCTGATTAGGATGAGCCAGAAATAGTGGACGTAATGGGATGGAAGCATCTGGAGCAGAGCCCAGGCAAAATTAAAATTCAAGCCGAGTTCTTACGAAAAGTGGCAAGACAATAAACTGGACGGATCCAAAGAACCTTTTTCAGCGTATTCTATCACAAAATACTGCAGATTTCTTTTGGTCTAATGAGGAGGGCGCCCTAAATAGGTGGTCTAGCTCGAGCCAGATTACAGCTCAATTTTCTTTATGAGACCAAAACAGGCGAGAACCCCCCCCCCCCCCAAATGGTCTTGTATGAATATGAAAAGCTATCCTGCAAGGCTTTGTCAGCTGGACAAAGGATGTGGCTGTGAAGCTACGAGACAAGCCCTCATCTGGCTAAGCTCTCAGGGTGTCCGTCCAGATCTCCCAGCATTCCTCGGTTAATTTCCCTCTCAATAGGCAGATTGTTTGCTTCTTTTTTTTTTTGCCAGGTACTTTTTATTACCTTCAGTTCACCCACAGCCACTGCTTACATTTGCAGAAAGTGGACCAAAAAAAAAATCCTCTCCAAAGTATCGATTATTTGATTTACCTAGTCTTTTATGAAAGACGATTTATTTTTTGTGACGTACAAATTACTACACTATAATAATTGTAGATGATTATTCAATTATTCTGTGCAATAATCGGTGGAATCTAGAAATATTCGATAGTGACAGCCTAATTCTTGGAATTCTGCTAATTAAGTTGAACTGATTGTCAATAATGCTTCATGAAGAAATTGAGGGTAAATGGCACGGATTACTTCCCTGCAACCAGCAGAGGCGCAGCTGATTAAGTCTTAACTAGCTAGCGTCTAGACTGCATTACATAGGTTGCACCACGTGTCTGCAATTCAAAGGCCGCCGTGACCTTGCAGCTTGAAGATGCCCTGGCTGTCTTGTTGTGATTTTAATGGCGCAAATGTTTAGGGCCGGGGGATCATTTACATGCCTGTCCCATGGCAACTACTGGGGTGAGGCCTTTTGGGAAAGCTGACATTCCGCACAGCCGAGCTTCACAACTGCATGCTTATGACAACACTGCAGGTCTTGACATGCGCCCCATTCCAAAGCAAGAACGCCAAAAGCTAATGAAAACAAACGTCAGACTGCGTTACATGATATTAATGATTCCATTTAGCCTGTTAATAAAGGTAGTGTTTAGGGTTAGGGTAGGCTTAATCTGCTTTCACTATTACATCCTTAATTTGTGGAATACACAATCATTTCTGAAAGAACTAATTTCACAATGTTTCCCATTCATCTCTCTGAGGAGGTGGGCGAGCCACCCTTGTGAGGCAGTCAGCCTCAACAACTATGACTCTGAATTGGATTTCCGATTAGGTTTTACCGTAATTAAATTTGAGTGCGCTACATGACCCGCATGAGGTAGACCGACTTATCACTCCTGATTTTACAGTAACACCTTAGAGCAAGTTGGCTAGGATGCTTTGACTGACAGTTCATCCGCATTTGATGATGGTGATGCGTCATAGCTACGATTACTTTGAGTAATCGTAGCTATGACGCAGACTGTGGATAAAAGACTTACACATATAGAACAAGTGGAGATAGTGCATGGTGTTCTGGCTCGCCAGTATTTCAGGTAATTTTTTTTTCCCGGTATGGCGCCGTAAGTGGCTGCCTCCCAGCAGTGTTCTCTCTTTTCCTCTTTATTTCTTTCTTTTCTCCTTTTTTCTTTCTGTCTTTTTGTCCATTCGGCGATGCTGGTGCCTTCTACCGCACCTCGGTAGCTCTTCGGATCGGATATTTTGTATTATTTTTTTTTCTTCCTGGGACCGGGATCATCGGTCGAGACCGGCGTAACTCTACGGCGGCTTCCTGCTTATCCGGGCAGTGATGACCGGGTCCCTCGCCTTGGCCTTGCAGCCGCAGCCCCTGTGGGGAGTCTGCTCCCTCGTGCTCGTCGGAACCAACGACTTTCGCCATGCTAGCCCCGTGGTGACCATCTGCACGTGGACCCGACTGGGTGCCCAGGACGCTGCTCACACGTTTGCCTGCTTTGTGATGTTTTTCACCGATTCACGACCACGCTCCATTGGGCGCCGTTGAACTGGACTGCCCCTACACCTGTCTATGGACCCCGTGGAGGCTATTTAGTGTGTTTTGGGGTGTTCTCTTGTATTGAGGGGTGCTGGTTGGCCACAGTTACTTTTTTTCCTTTGTCTTTTATCTTTGTTTTGCTTTGATGGCTTTTATCTTGAGCACTTTCTGGCTTTCTTTGTGGCGCCGTTGTGTGGCAGCCTTATGAGAGACTGTTGAGTTGCGCTCATGCCATTTGTGCGTCTTTTGTATACCCACTCTGTGGTATGAATGCTGCTGGGGCCTGAATTTCCCCACCCCTGGGGATCAATAAATATTCAATCAATCAACCAATCAATCAATCAATCAATCAATCAATCAATCTTCGCAAAACAATCAACCTCAAAATGATAACTGAAATGGATATACTGGCACACAACCAACATCATCCTTTTAGGGCTGAATACTGAGCATTTATTGTAAGACTGCAGATGGCATGTACAGACTTGATAGTTTGTATGGAAATAAGCATCATTAAAGTCAGCTAGAAGACAGAATCCTTAAGATGGTGGCTAAAACCTTATCAACCGTTTACCTCACTAAGGACTTCCCCCTTTCTTGCGACCTCTGCAACAAGCAGCTGAAGTCAGTCAACCCACACGCACTATACACATCAGTTTTCCTCACACATTTGACTTTTGTTTAGATGAAAGTTGGGCTGCTTTGATTACTACACTTTCACCAGTGAGAGTGCAGACTTTCTTTTTTTACTTTATTTTCATCTTTTTTTTTTTAACTACTTGTACTCATTTATAATAGATATGTAGTCAAGTCAAGTCAAGTCAAGTTTATTTGTATAGCCCCAAATCACAAGCAAAGTTGCTTGCAAATGTAGCTGCATGATAGCCTGCCAGTGGTTTGTGCACATTACAGTATAACTGGCTTGGCGCTAACAAAGAAGCATGCATGCATGCATACACTCGGCTGGCTTTGACATCATGTTTGCTCCATCACCTAAACATACTCATAGGAGTTTGCAGATTTGATTAGTCAACATAATAAAACAGAACAGACAGGGCTATTATTTGACAGAGAAATATTGCAAAACGGAATGGAATTACTCAGCGTCTCCTTCCCTCCAATAGAGCCTACCTGAGCAGACTGGAGAGCGTATGCGAGGAGGCAGCGTGGCCGCCGCTGTTGCCACTTCCACCGGTTCCGTACGACCCGCTGCCAGTGCCAGTCGATGGTCGTTTCCCGGATAAAAGCTTCTCCACCGCGGCTAGGTTTCCCGTGCGCGCCGCTTCTAGGAGCTCCTGCTCCTTCCCCATTGTGGATGCGTTAAAAACCAAAGGAGAAGGACGGGCTTGTGAGATTCCTCCGCGGCACCCCTCCTTCCTCTCCCGATCCCAAGTTAGTATTCCTCAATTGTGCGGAAACAAAAAGCTGCCTCCGCCGCTTTTTCTACGCGTCCACCCGCTCCACGGCGTCGCTGGCGCCTAAAAAGGGGGGAAAGTTTCGCTGCGGCGCACGGCACCACCATGGAGCAAACTTCCTCTGGCCAGTCCCCTGAGAGGCGTCCGTCACTTCCTCGAAACTGCTCCCTCTTGCTGCATCTCCAAGCCGAGCCCCCCGCAGGCAATCACACGCACGGACCCGGACATGACACACACCCTTCCCCGAACGGCTCGATATTGGAGATGCCAGCAAGGTGATGGCACATACGCAAGCGGGCACAGAGACAGGCTGCGTCCCTTCCAAGTGAACTGTCCAGTGTCCACTAATTTTCCGTATTTTGGTGATCAGTGAAAAATAGAGAGTGTGGCGGATCTCGGCGTCATCCCTGAACACCTTTCGCTTTTCTCTTTATTTGTATGCGTAACCTGTCAAGTTGTCTCGGTGGGTGTGGACGGCAACATTTCACAATAGCTCATCAGGTGACGGCAGTGAACAATAACAATGTGACGTTTAATCCTTAGTTGTAGTCAATAAAAGAAAAAGGGTGAAATACACCTTTTTGCTTATCTGTATAACGTTTGCTCTTGAAAGCAATAATCACGGCGTGCGCAGTGGTGCTCGGTTTTTGTCTTTTGCCGTGTTTAATTAACACGCACGAAGTGTATGGCAATCGATTAATTTTACAACAGGATTTTATTATTTTTATTTCTTACATGATCCTGTCAAATTTTTAAAAGCAAACTTCAAAAGGCAGAAAATGGTGCGCTAATGACCATTTTAAACAACTGTCAGTTCTAAAAGTTAGGTCTTTATCAATAAAGGTTTGACGAAATGCAGTCTGTTTTGTAAGCTATTTGTTAATAAAGGTTGAACAGCCAGGAACCGGAAGTGACGTAGCGTACTACAGTGCTACCCGACTCTTTGGATACATAGCATAATTTGAAGATAAATCGGCCGCGTTTATTTAATAGTTACCCATCAAAACGATCGTTTGTGTTAGCTTACCTTCGTTAGGCTCCCTGAAGTTAGGTTGACGCCTGACAACATTAAAGGTAAGGATTTTTTTCTTAATGTTTATTTAGCTAGCCAACAAGCATCGCATGCATTTAAGTAAAGTTAAACAAATACTGCATGCATTAAAAAAATAATAATAAAACGATTCTTACGCATTTTTAGCACTATTACGAATACTATTGTGTGTCGATAAACAAGGCTTAAGAGTCAGAGTCTTATTGATCCTGCAGCATCTGACGTTGTCGTCGTGATTGAGTGATAATGGCTGATCCTGCGCGGATCAAAACTGAGGGCACATTTGAGAACTCAGCAGCCGGCCAAGATGAGAAGCCTAACGCCAAGGTGACCGAGGACACACCGTCTCCTGCACCTGAAAAGACTACAGACGAACCAAAAGAGTCTTCCCCACAAGACCAGCACAAACAGGATGATGCAAATGTAAAGTTTAGGTCGACATACTTAGCTGACTGGCTACTAATTCTTGGCCACTGTTTTTCTTTTGTCTCTAAAGGAACCGGCAGCAGCAGAGGATGAAGAAGAAGGGTCTTCGGGTCAGCCTGCGTCGAAAAGACTGAAGGTGGAATCAGAAAAGAAAAAGGAGAAGCGGCAAAAGGTTGATGAGGATGAAATACAAAAGATGCAGTAAGATATTTCCAACCAAACACAAGCTTGATTCGTTTTATTCCCATGAACACATTTCTTCCTGTGTTTTTGAAGGGTTTTGGTGTCATCTTTCTCTGAAGACCAACTGAATCGTTATGAAATGTACAGGCGTTCAGCTTTCCCTAAGGCTGCTATTAAGAGGGTATGAAGTTTTGATGATTGCAGTGTTTCCAAAGCTTTATTGAGCAAAGGCACATCATTTTTACTATCAGAAAAATGTTATGGGACACTACCAAACTACCTCGAAAAGTATATAGTGAAATAATGATCTTATCTCTGTTACCCACAAATTGACATACTTTATAGTCTGGTTCGTCTGAGTTGAACACAAAGCATTTATGCCTGCAGGGAGCTTGTCTTATTTGAAGGGGTTATAAATAATAATTTTAATAATTTTACAATAAGGTGACAAAGAATCACCTTGATGTGTGCTTTGTTTTCTAGCTGATCCAGTCCATAACGGGATCCTCAGTGTCCCAGAACGTGGTCATTGCCATGTCTGGTATCTCCAAAGTCTTTGCTGGGGAAATAGTTGAGGAAGGTAAGATATCTATACCACACTTGGGTAGACTGACATGTAAATAAGTCATATGAAATATTTTGGGTTTTCACAGCATTGGATGTTTGTGAGAAGTGGGGAGACACGCCACCTCTTCAGCCCAAACACATGAGGGAGGCAGTAAGGAGGCTCAAAAGCCGCAATCAGATTCCCAACACTAAGTACAAAAACATTCTGTTTCACTGAGGAGCGCAGCTTCAAATTAGACTTCAGTGATGAATACACTGGCCCCACCCACGAAGAAAGAGGCACCATTGCTCTGAAGAAACCTTACAAGGGTCCGACTACTTACCACTGGCTGGGCAGACCTCAAGACCAGTGTGCATTCTGCTGAAGGAACTTTGATCAAGGACTATGAAATAGATGCAGCAGCCTTTGTTCTCGCTAAAGGTTTGATGAAACAATCACTTCAGTTTGGATGACGTTGTACCGATAAAGTATCGTTGTAAATACAGTAAATTTTATTATTGAAAATAACTACCATTTGCCCTTTTTATTGAAGCTTTAAAAAAAAAAAGAATTGCAATATCCACCATAAAAACTAATTTGGCTCTTGACCGAGTGAGGACTGCATGCAATAATACCACACAAGCACAACTTCAATGTGTTTAGCAAGTGTTCATTTATTCTGTTAAAATACTTTACACTCGCTAATGGTTCACAGAACCAATTTCATATTAGTCTTAAGTGATAAAGACATAAATCGTAATATTCTACACAAGTAATGTCCGCAGGGTTCAAAACACTTACACCTGCCATCTTGCTACTTTGTCAAAGTGAGTGAAAAATTCTGTGGTTTTACTCACACAAGTGCAAACGAAACAACACCTTGATATTTGGAAGTTCATGCATTCGAGAGAAAACACACAAAGAAAATCCTTTTTAGTGGGCCACTCGTTTCTGCAGTACACATTTTCTTTGGAGGGCAGAGGAAATCTACATTTACGTTTTCTTGATCATACTATTGCTTTGAAATGTGACATTCCTCTTTACATCCACTACTGGAAGGCAGCGGAGTAACCTTGACAGGAGTGCATTGGCGAGTTAGAACCACAAGAGGTCTGCCTTGTGGGCCGAGATGATCAAGTGACCTGAGAGGTCTGTAAATTGCGCACCTCTCCAAAGGCAATAAATAGGAGCCAAAAATACCGTACCACATACGACAACAGAGAAGATAAACATTTTCAATAAAGCATTCATGTAATGAATAACGTGTTACAATGAATGGCTACTCATTATTCTGCATTAAATAGAAAACGCAAGCATTCGCTCTAATACATCCATTCTAATTCACAGGATTATTGAATGTTCAGAAAAGTGCTTTACGTGACACTGCATGAGCATGCATAATTAGTACCGCAAAGACATCTTATGGTTCCAAAATACTGTGAGTGTTAGTGAACCAAAAAATGGCGTCGATACTTCCTACGCGCATACAAGTAAACAAACGAGCTCGGTGTGCTGTCACCGTCAAGTGTCCACAGGTAGTAACACTGGCAGCTTGTTTCCTTACAAACGGCAATACTTTTCGGAACCTTTACAACACTGCACGGAAATAATAAACTGTGAAGATGGCAACAAGGTGAACTTTGACTTGCATATGCCAATGTATTACGCTTTAAAAAAAACAGTTGTATTCGACTTGAGATGCTACATTATAATTTTATAAATAAATACGTCTCTATTGTACAAACTACAGTACCAAGTCATGCGATTAGTGTGTATTTGACACGCAATCAATCTTAATATCCACACCACAAACTATCAAGTGGAAAGAATTTAAAGCTTGATGGTATCTAACGGAGCATGCTGCATGACAAATACAAAAACCATACAATGAGTTTACTGTCCATGTGGGCAGAAAACAAGTGAATCACTGTCTGATAAGAGTACAGTGCGTAGTGTACTTGGCTAGGAATTATTTGGACATTGACAGAGAAAATCAATATCTCACAATGGATTTGAAATTATTCAGTAAAAAAATATAGTCAAAACGTTAGCTTTAATAGCGATCATCATAACTGATTCATGTACCGCACAAAGCATTGCAATGCAATATTTTAAAATTCTTCAAAAGTCAATATTTGAAAGTTTTATTTCAAATCCACTGAGTCAAAAAAAAAAAACTGTCATTGTCCAGATAATTACCAACTACCAGTTATCGGACCCTGTTCCGCTTTAGTAGGCTAATTGCACTGCCTAATTACCGCAGCGTCATCATATAATCAGCTAGTTATCGGACCATGTTCCACTTCAGTAGGCTAATTGCACTGCCTAATTATTGCAGCGTCATAATATAATCAGCTTGACTTTCCAGATGTGCTTGGAAAGAGTAGTAGTGGCCTCTGACGATGTTCTTCGACAAGATCAGCATAGAGGCATGAAAGCCGCGAGGAGGCTCAGAGGCTAAACTCAGGGTCATACTTCTTTATCTCCAGAAGGAGGCGATCTCGGTCACTGAGGGCCTGCGTGAGGGCCATCTGGGCATCCGAAAGCTCGGACTGCAGGTTTTGCCTCTGTAATGGCACCATTATGAGATTAGTTTTCCTACATTTAAGCAGAGTAGTTACGTTCAACTGACGTTGTCCACATCATTTTGATTTCAGCCTCTCAGACGTAACAATTCTGATTCCTGTTATCTTTAGTGTTTAATCAAAATAAGACATTTGCTTTGACTTTTTTGCTGATTGGCTCATTAGATTTCACAACTGGTCTAACAAATGTAAAACATTCGGTGTGTATGGTTGTGCCAGCATGGAAATGGCTTACCTCACTCTGCTGTTTACCAGAGCAGGAATATTTTGGACTATCCAGACCTTCAGTTACAAAGGGAAAAAAAAATGGTCAAAATCAGCAAAACCTTTGCTGTACTATATAACATGCCCACCTTTGAGCCTCATGATTCCATCTTCGCCGCGTTTGAGAAGCAGCTCATCGACAACAAATGTGGCTGAAGTTGGCTGAGGAGCTGTTGGGTAAATTCTCGGGCTATCGTCCTATTAAAAAGAAAAACGAGAGCGACGATCAATTAAAGAACGCCTTACAGCCTTTTAATTAGATCTGTGCTGATGCGGAAACATTTCTAAATAAAAAATGACTTCAATGGCGTACCTTAATTGTAATGGTTACGTTGCTGACGTGTACGTTCATCGGCTGACCATCCACGCTAAATTCATCCTCCAGAAAAGGTCCGATGTTTGCTACGGTGGAGGTTAACAGCTCGACGTGGCAGTCTTGCACTCTGACATCCAGCAAACCTAAAGACTCGCTCGTTTCAGCGCGTCGTGCCGCAGATGGACCACTTTCTGCTCGCATACGGACTGCGGCTGAGCCTCTGCTACCTTGCCCATTCAACTTGTGGGCAGGAGCTGCGCAAAGGGAAAGTTGAGGGCAAGGTGACCCATACATGTTGTATGTTGTTAGCAGTGTGTCTGGTAGCAGCGGTTCAAGTTTACCTTGAATGACACCAGCCAGCAGGTCTAAAACCCTGACGTTACCCATCTGTGCAGAACTTAGATTCTGGGCTTGTACAGCAATAACTTGGTCCTCTCCCTTTATTTCCACAGTGCAGGATGTCCCATTTAGAATAAGTAACAACACAGAGGACTACAAGGAACATACGAAAAAAAGAACCGCAATAATTACTTGTGAAGATAAAATATGTTGAGCAATTCCATAAATGTGTAACCCCTGAATATAAACACCAACCATATCTGCAGACACGTCCTCTGTACTGAATGACAAGGAGCTGCTGAGATCAGCTGATGAGCCTCCCTCTGTGCCAAGAGCAGGGCTGCCTGAAGGATTGACACTGGCGCGTGCGGAATCTACGCCAGACTCTGGAAATGTCAAACGACACACTGAAGGCCCGATTTACAAAAAGGTTAGGACGTGCACTAATGAGAGCCAACTCACTCACACACATATCTGGATGTATGTGGTAGTTCATGTCATTAAAAATGTAACCATTGCAAGTACCTGAATCCATGAGAACGCCCAAATTGTCGCTGGCGTCACTTCCCACAGACAGGTTTTCATCTGGCAGACTGCCATCCAAGATGGCACTGTCAAGAGAATGCAAGGAAGGCGACTGCTTCATCATTTGGTGCCGTAGGCTGGACACCAGGGAGGGGGAAGGCTCCTCTGGATGTTGGACTTGTTCCCTGTCAAACACACACGCATTCGTTAAGAGCGTCAGCCTGTGATGCGGAAACGCCTGATTAAACTGACAACAGCTCAGCGGGAAAGCAATCACACTTACTTGGTCTGCGGACTAAACAGTTTGCTCATCCCGGAGCCACGGCTCAATATGCTAAAGGCGTCTCTTGTTTTTGAAAAGGCGCCTTTGGTTAAGTCCAGCGAGGCACTGATGGCATCTTTGGTCACATCTTTGGTGACATTGATGGCGCTTGATAGTTCTCCCTCCAGGCTGAAGGTGGAAGGCTCTCTGGAGAGCCTCGGGGAGTTCCCGGGTGAGAACTGAGGTGACAGGACTGGGGTGTCCTCAAGGATGGCCGAGACATCACCTTCCAGTGCCTCTTCTACAGCCTCACAAGCCTCCTCCACCGTTCCGTCTTGATCATCGTGGGCTGTGCTGAGGGAGCACACGCCGTTTTCTAAACCGCTGTTCTCGGGGATCAAATCTGTAGAATGATGCGCAGGGGAGATGTCGGAGTCCGTCAGACTGGGGCTGTCGGTCTCTGGAGTATGGGGGACTTCTTCCTCGTGGTCGGTGCCGGCTGGTGGTAAGAGGAGACCCACCTCCACTGAGTCCAAAAGCAGGGCAAGACAAACCGTGGTCGGTTTTGACTTTTGGTCACAACTCTGCTTCATGTCCTTTAGATCCTGACTTAATTCCACTCCCAAACGCGCCATGGCGTCCTTCATTCTCAGCAAGGCAACGTATTGGTAGTGGTTGAGCCACATCTTGACCGGCGTGATGACGTGAGCAATGACGTGGACGTGAGCAAGCTCTCTGTGGGCAAGTTGTTCAGAGGGGAGCTGATGGCCCTCGCTTGGGCTGGTGGGGTAATGTGATGAACCCCCAAACCAGGCAGCGGGCTTGCACATCCATACGGACACAGCAAAGGGCTCCACAAAAGGGTGCGTTTTGCCTTTAGGGAGTCTTCGTGTTCCATCGAAACCTAGCGCGACACGGGACAGGCTTAGGGACCAGACGTCTTGGGATCGCAGTTGTTTCGGAACGGTCGGTGAAGGCGCTGACTCTTGGGAGTGCTGGAAGAAAATGGAGGGGATGGCGCAGAAGGCACTACGGTCTCTGGGGTAAGGACATGGCGGCTCGGGCTGGAAGAAGGAACAGCTTGCAAAGGTGTCACAGGTCATCCTGAGGTCAGCTTTGGAGCCGTGGGGACAGTGGCGGGTGTTGCTGAGAGCCATCTGAGGTACAGTAACAGAAAGGGTCCGAGGACGCTCTGGATGGTCCAATATAGAAAAATCTAAGGGAATCACCACCTAAGGAAAGCAGCAACAACAAAAATAACCATTCCGCCCTTTTTTTTTTTTTTTAAACGAATATCACAACTCACCTTGAGCTGAGCTGCATCCAGACGGATGTCAACATGCTCGTCTGCTTTGCTGCTGTCTTGCAAATGGTAGAAAGCTTTGACCTGGTCCAGAGTGTGTAGCAGCCCTCTTGAAAACAGATTAATCCACAAGACACTTTCTGGGTCAACACACAGCTGGAGGCCATTCACCTGGCCGTACAGGTTCGAGGTTGGCACTGCAAGTATAAAACAAGGTTTAAATTCAATCTCTAGTTCAAATTTCTCAAGATAAAGTTCAAGTATCCTGAAATTGAGGGAAAAACGTATATTGATGCAAATACATTGTAGACTTCATTCATGCTGAACATTTCAGTACTAACTCATCTGAGTTTGTGTTACAGCAAAAGAAAAGAAAAATAAATCAAGTCAGTTACCTGAGAAACTGGGGTTGTTGGGAAAGTAGTATTCAGTAAACTGCAGATGAACTGCCGGTACACTATCTGGCAGATGCAAAACTTTACGATTACATGACAACAGAGGCTGGGTTTTCTTGTTTTGACGGCTCTTTGTAGACACCTGAATGAAAAATATAATAATCATAAGAATTTTAGGCAAATGCAACCAATTATTAAAGAAAATATGTTGAGTGAGGAAGAGAAAAGAAAACATAAATCTTTTTTTCTTTAAAAAAAAAAAAAAAAGAGCCAAAAACATTTCCCCTTGAGGTTCTCACTCAGGCCAAAGGGGAATTAAAAGCTCCTTTAAATAACCCTGAAAATAACAACTGAAACACACTTAGATAAAAAAAAATGAAAAAAAATCAGTGTAGTATCTTTTTTAAAATTTTCCATTTAAGTAAAAATGGTAATGACATGTTTAGCGTATTTTCTGTTGTTTTGTATGAAAAGAAAAACATTTTTAAAACATGACAGTATTATTGCATGTGACCAAGCCGACCTGAATAAATGGAAATTTGACACACCCCAAAATATATTTGCTCTACTTTGTAGCTTGTTTAAATAGCAACCTGCTTGCAGAGCACAACAGTAAACAGGCAAATCAAATGAGGGAATGATAAAATCATGCCTGGTGAATGTCAACGTCGTCTATCCGAACCACCATGCAGCTTGACCGCAAACTCTTCAGAGTTGAGCTCAAAGGACTGGCGCCAGAGTTGTTTCTGGCTGACTGTTCTTTGTCAGAGAGATTTGACTTTGGGCTTGTTGTTCCATCTGAAAAAAGAAAGCGCACTTCTTGACTACAAGAGACAGGATAGTTGAGTGTGAACTTTCATTTGTTTTAAGTCCTCCTTAAACCGCCACCGAACAATCGTGGAGAGTTATATTTACACGACTAATCGATGGAATAATTGATTGTAAGAAAAAAAATCATTTGTTACAGTGCTACTGTAGTGTGTATCATCTAGTACGTGAAATGAATTCTGAATGCATACCTGGAGGTGTCCTTGCGGGGGAATCGTGGTGTGGCCCGGGCGTCTCGGTACACGGACCCGGAAACCCAAACGACTCTGCTCTCATCTGGTAGTCGTGTAGCAGTTTGCCTGCCCACTGCGCCTGAGCTTCCATAGCTCCGCTGTGGCGTTCCCAGTGTCGACATCCATCGGCTGTGGCGGAGCAGCATTAAGCGCCGGTTAAACGTAGACACCAAAAAACGAGCGGCTGAAGTGAGTTTAATAAAAAGAAGGGCTCGTCGCACTCACCCTGCCGGTGAACAGGATAGTAGTCAAAACCCAACTTCCTGAAGGTCAACTGCATTGCACCCTGCAAACCTGGAGGTTCTTCTAGATCTGTCAATATACATATTGTAGCAGTTAAAAGTGATTCTGTTAGGCCTTTATACTTTAACCCAAGTCTGTCCAACGTACCTTCAGCTACAGAGGAACTGTCGTTGCATACATGAAGGTCCAAGCGGGAAATGAAAGTGTGGTAAGAAGATTCCTTCACATCAAAGCGATCAAAATATTGACTCATGTTGTTGGGTGAGCCAATATGAGCGGGTGTTGACTGGGCCCAAAGGTTGTGGAGCCCAGGTGATGGCGGAGCAGTCTGCAATATAATAAAGCTCATTCTCAATATTTAGGAATAGAAAATAGATTAGGGCTCACATTTGAAGTTAACGTGTTTATGTTCTTGAAAAAGGAATGCAATCTTTGAGATGTGTTTTCAGATTAAAACTGAAAACAAAATAAATAAAATCAAAATCAGGCAGCAGGACCTGTAGGGACTCTGCAGTCATGCTCTTCCTCTGCTGAGCAGACTTCTCCATGGCCTCACTGAGCGACTTGGCGTAGCGGATAATGGCTTTGAGCTGAGAGTCGGTCAGTACCCACAACAAGTCATCCAGAATGAAAAGCAGCTTGGAGGCCAACACGTTGCAGTCCTTTATCTGGATGGGACGATGAAACATTTGTGACCCAAATGCAGGGATGGCAGTGATGATACTTTTCAGGCGCTTTCATGCCAAAACCGGCAACTTTTATCCTCACATACACATTACATTAATATAAATAAAAAATACAGAATAATGTATCTTGTTTTGTGCACGGTTTCTTCGACCTCATGTAAAAATTATTTTAAAAGATACAAATTCAAATGAAGTGGAAAATGTCTCACTCTGCGTTTTAGAGCAATGCGAATGCGTCCCTGGTTAGTGATGAGGCGCAACGGGGTGCTACCCAAATCCTGGTCGTCACTCTCAATGGCGTCTGCCTCGATCCTCAAAGTCTGCCAGTTAATTTCCTTGAACGTCAACACCTGCAGAAAACAAAAATAAGAAATAAATAAGTGAACGAACGGGTCCACAACACACACAGCAAACATGACAGTCGTTGATGGGAAAAGGATTTGAGTAAAACATTGCACTGGTACCTCTCCTCTCTTTGGGTCTGTGATGCGAGTGAAGCGGAGGTCGCTGCGTTGCCATTTGGGGTTGAGGCTGTTGCCTTGCAGCTGCCACAGCTCAAAAGAGGCATGGAAAGCCAGAGCGTGCACTTTGATGGTGATGGAGTTGATCCTAACAGACATGCCCTCCACTACTTTCTCGGCAAAGCCGTATTCGCTGCGAAGAGTGGCGGCAAAGGTGAGGCAATGTGCTGAATTTCAGCAGGATCTCTGGAGGCTTACCTCTGGCCCTCTGTGATGGCGATAGGAGAGGGGCCATTGGGAGGACGTGGCTCCTCGCATGTCCTCATTTCTACCTCCACTTTATCCAGAAACTGCACAAAAGAGGAAAAGCGAGTAGAATTGAGCATGTTATTTAAAAAAAAGTTTACTTAAGATAGAGACCTTTTTAATGAAAACTAAATACTGGAAAATAGAGGGAACTTCTTACCAGGCAGATGGGGCTTGTTTTTAATTTAGTCCATTGTATCTGCAAAGATAGCAGTCAGTCAAAGTCAGTCAAGGCCGTCACAAAACTTTTTGTGCAGGATTCCACACTTCATTGTATTCAGCAGGCATGACGCAAGCATATTGTCGACACTTCTCAATGCCATTAAGAACATCACATTAGAAAAAACACTGAAAATTCATTCTAATAATAGTGTGCACATCAACAGTTAAATCCAGTTCAACATCCATCCATTTTCTGTACCGCTTAGTCCCCACGGGGGTCGCGGGGGTGCTGGAGCCTATCCCAGCCGTCATCAGGCAGTAGGCGGGGGACACCCTGAACCGATTGCCAGCCAATCGCAGGGCACACAGAGACAAACAACCATACGCACTCGCACTCACACCTAGGGACAATTTGGAGTGCTCAATCGGCCTACCAAGCATGTTTTTGGGATGTGGGAGGAAACCGGAGTGCCCGGAGAAAACCCATGCGGGCCCGGGGAGAACATGCAAACTCCACCAAACTCCACACAGAAAGGGCTGGAGGTGGAATTGAACCCGCATCCTCCTAACTGTGAGGCGGACGTGCTACCCAGAGCGCCACCAAGCCGCCCCAGTTCAACATGTTAAATTCAATTAAGTATCCAATAATACTTTGATCATGATTTATAGACGTCATTGAATCAAGTTACCAACCAATGAAAAAGGTGCTTTCATAGGTCAAACCAGTAGAGCTGTCAGCTTGTCTTGTTTTGAAAGTGACTCACCCTGATTGCGGCTTTATTGCAGTAGACACGTGTGACGGCCAACCAGGTAGGCAGGTCGAGCATGTTCTGCAGAACCTCTTCATCAAGCTCAAGATTGGACAACTGCCCTTCGCCCTTCAAGGTACTCAGGTTGATCTTGTCTGGGGACAGATTCTTGGCAAACCTAAGAAGAATAAACAGACCAAAGACAATCGTTACTTTTTTTTATCTGACAATATCAGGTCACAGATTTAGGGGGAAAAAATCTCAATATATTTCAGGGCTTTTTTAACACCAAAGAAACACTCCAATTTTATATTTAGACAGCTTGGTTAACTAGAACCAATAAAATAATGACAGAATTAAAAGCAAAAGGCAACGCAACAGCAATGAGGCAACAATCTCTACAGTTCACACACAAAGCAGGATTCTGACGCATCAACGTGACATTTCAGAGAATTGTGCAAAATTGTTAGTCAACACAGTGACCTGCCTGACAGACCTGACAGACCAGTTGAACACTTGGTCAATAGCAAACTTCAATTGTCAGACAAAAATGCGGGTTTGTTTGCACTTCTGCTACTTTGATTTGCTGGAATTAAAAACAACATTAGTTCAAAGACTATAGCGGCTCTGGTCATTTAAATTAATCGTTACGATTAATTTAGGATTAAGGTAAGATTAATGTTAAGATTAACATGCTTCAATTGAGTTCAAATATTCAAGAGTTTATGGAAAACAAAAGAGGCACTGTAAAACTGTTGGCCTGACAATTAAACAGCTCTAAAATTGATCTTAAACAATGTACAAAGAGGATCCGTTTTAAAATACTTAATGGGACTACTACATGCGAGACTGGCTTTGAATACATGGCAAACCGCTAGAAATTAGTACAGCCATCTTACATTAATGTATCTTAATATGGTATCAGTTGAAATCAAGAATTTGTGATTCTTTAATATGTCACGTTCATTTATTTTTAGGCTTTTCGACGATACAGTTAGATCTCTAAATCCGCTAACGCACTGCAGTACCACCAACCATTGTCTACATACTTAAAAAAATGTAATGGAAAACTGTGATGGTACCAAGATGAATTCCATCGATTTTCATTCAAAAGACGGGCTTTCAAGTTTCATAAAGAATATGCCTTCTAAGTAACGCATAATTGTAATTTCTCTGCTCTTTTGATATTCTGCAAGCAGACGTTTTAAACACGTTCGACAAAAAAAAAGGAAAAAAAGTGCCACATCAACTGCCGATGCGAACCATTTAATAGTGATTGTTGACGCCGCCAGCCAGCATCCTGCAAGGCTAGCAGGCTATCCTACATGACACTTACCTTGACAAATGTTTCAGAATTTGCTTTTTGATAATCCCGGCCATTGCTGAGGCTGCTGTGGTCGTACCGTATCTCTGCCGAATGGGTTTCTATTTATATCAACATTTACTAGCTTGGAAAACGCTCTATTGAGAATGCATCACTGGCTGGGGGTATCTTAAAAGCCATGGCGATGCTGCTAGGCTAGTATCTCGCTCCCCATCGTAGAGCACTCTCTCTCTCTCTCTTTCTTTCTTTCTTTCTTTCTCTCTCTCTCTCTCTCTCTCTCTCTCTCTCTCTCTCTCTCTCTCTCTCTCTCTCTCTCTCTCTCTCTCTCTCTCCTTTTTTCTCTCACGCTCGCCACCATAAACCGCACTGAAGAAGCAATAGCGTCATCTGTCGGGACAATATATACGTATATACATATATATATTATTAATATATATATTGTTTTAACAGAATACGTACCTATAGGTAAACACGGTACGTATTCTGTTAAAACCGGAAGCTGGAATCTTTTGAGAACTATTTGGGGACAAGGCTATGCATTATGATGCAAAAGGTTGAAGTAACACTAATTTAAATGATATGTTATATATTAATGATTTTTATGTATGTAAATAATACATTTTATATCATGTGTTAAAAAACACATCATGCTCATGATTTCTTATGATAGCAAAATTTCAAGTACGTGTTATGCCACCAAATATTAAATGTCATTCAATTAGGTTACTTTATTAATAATATCTGTTCAAATACATTAGTTCACATGAAAGGTGGGTAGCTTTAAACAAAATGTTTCACAGCAGAAAAGTATGTGTTCTTGTGTACATGTAGGTACATACGTGTTTTTAATTTTATTATTCATATATTTCGATGATGATGATTTTTGCTATTCTTATTATTATTATTATCATTATTATTTACCTGGTACGTAGTAATTCCCAGTCACGTGGCCTCGGCGGTGTCAGAGGTGAGCGATGCGATTGTGACATGCGCACTGGGCTCTGTTGTTCACAGTTTTGTTATGGCAAAAGCAGGCCTGCCTCTGTAAAAGGAGTTTCTTTTTTTAATTTCATTTTCAAGAGGCGAAGTGACGATGGAGGGTATGGACCTGGACGTAGACCAGGAGCTCACGCAGAAATTTAGTTGCATGGGCACAACGGACAAAGACATCCTCATCTCGGAGTTCCAGAGGCTGCTCGGCTTTCAGCTTAACCCCGCCGGATGCGCCTTCTTTCTGGACATGACCAACTGGTGAGCTCGGGGACTGAACTGGCCTGTCGCTCGGACTTGGTGTTAGCTATTGCACGCTTGCCAGCTAACATTACTTTCGCGGAGGGAAGACAATATTAATACTCGGGGAATATTTTTTGATCAATGTAGCGTGCGTTAGATCGAATGCTATAATGTTATGATAATTATTTGAACAAGCATATATGATAGATAAATTGCTGACGCTAACTTTGAAAGGAATTTAGATACTATATGGTCACAATACAAAGTTACGCCGTTAGCTGAAGGAATACATGTAGTTTTCCTCATCTATTGCTTTCCACGGCTATCATTATATTTGCCACCAATGTTAAACTCGCTAAACTGAACGCAATAACTATCTACTATATTTTTCCCGTGATGCCAATTTTGCGTGGGTTTTGTGAAACACACCATTAATCCACCTAAGGATAGTTGCTCATGAGTCCTGTGTTATGTAACCTGGCAGCCAAAACCGAAACGTGTAGCAAGCCTGGACCAATTGTCATTCCATGTTATTAGATGTTAACGTAACAGTATAAACTTAACAATTTACACAATGTATGAATGAAGGTAGATTGTACTTTGCTTTGGAGACAAATATTGTTATTACGCTGTCGTGCGTGTCAACATTCGGCTGTGGGCTAGCGCAAGTCACGTGACAAGGTTGTAAGCGCTCCTCGCAACCAGTTTGCTAAAAATAAGATCTGCTGGTTTATGGATGACGAGCGCGTCACGTGAAACACCCACGCACACATTTAGTGGGCTGAAATATGGCAAGTTAATTCAATGTTTAAATGCTCCTTTTGACTGTCTGGACCTAACGTTGCCGTGACGTCGACGTCTAGGCTGAGGATTTTTTTCTTTTCATTTCAAAACATTTTTGCCCTCTGCTAAAATTAAATTATGAGAAAAGACCTGATTTGTCACCTACTGCTTGTTGCATTTATATTAAAATATTGAGCAAAATAACCCGAGTCACCACCCAAAAAGAATGCAAAGAAATTTCTCTGTGATTATTTCTTTCTTTAGTGATGTGTCAAATATATATTTTCCTGGCCATCACCAAATGTGACATCTCACTGGCTCATAACATTTAATGCAATAGTCATGTCCACACTTGATGACAAAAGCAGTCAAGCTTCTAGAAGTCTTTATAATTGATAGCTATGAAATTAATATGAAAACCAGTAGCACTAATCAATGTTGTGTGACTACCTTTTTCAGGAATTTACAAGCAGCCATTGGAGCCTACTATGACTTTGAGAGTCCTAATATCAGTGCGCCCTGCATGTCACTTGTGAAAGATGTGACTATTGGTGAAGGGGAATCAGTTCCGCCTGACACGCGTTTCACCAAGACCTGGAGGATACAGAACACAGGTAAAGCCCACACAACAGTCATGCAGTATATTTCTCAGGTGTAAAATCTTTTAAACGACGATTTACCATTTTAAGTAGCTCTGATGTGCTTCTCAGTGGAATATCTCGAAGAGTTTTGGGGGTTTCCCCTTTTTTGCAGTTTGTACTACATGAATCAAGTTAAATAGCATCACATTCATTCCTGCCTGTCTTCTAGGTGCAGAGTCTTGGCCTCCTGGGGTTTGCCTGAAGTATGTTGAAGGAGATCAGTTTGGTCATGTAAACATGATAACGGTCCGGTCTCTAGCCCCTCAGGAAATGACGGATGTGAGTGTGCCTATGCATAGCCCAGGCTCTCCTGGTATGTACCAGGGTCTTTGGAGAATGTGTACAGCGACAGGACTTTACTATGGAGGTAGGCGTGACCAAACAAAATACATAGCCACTGTTGCAAGGCACCAATCGGGCTAATCCACCCTGATTTTTTTGGAACAGATATTATTTGGGTGATCCTGAGCGTGGAGGTCGGCGGCCTTCTTGGTGTCACACAGCAGCTTTCATCTTTCCAAGCGGAGTTCAACACCCAACCTCATCGCAACGTAGAGGGAAATTACAACCCCTTCGCCTCACCAGAGAAAAGCAAATGGCCCAACGGCAACAGCGACCTCCACCACGATGGCAGCCATAAAGTCTCAGAGGAACACTGGCAGGGGAGCCCAAACCAGTTGCAGCCAGATCAGAATGGACTTTCACACAACTCTGTGGACATAGTAGCAAACAGCCTACAAAGCAATCTGTCAATAGTCACTTATAACCAGGTAAGGTAACACAAGGCCCACAAGGATATTTTTGATTTCCAGACTGTCTGACAGAAATGCCATATGTCACATATGGTCAATTTCATTTTTTTTTTTTCATCACCAGAAATGTCCACTTTATACTTCAGGTTTCAAGTGGGATTAAATTAAAGCCAAGTGTTCCCCTCCAACAGCCTGAGCCCACATTTTGGCTTGACAAGTCTGCACGAGCTCAGTTGTGATATTGTAAATGAAAATCCTTGGTCTGTACACTTGATGTTGCCTAACTTGTTCTTTCTCATTACAGGGTTTACAGGAGCCTTCCCCGTTTGGTCACTCATGAATTTTGGGACTAGTTCTAGAGAAGCTGCAGTAATAAACGCCTCTGGGGCCTACCACGTGGATGAGAGAAGGAAGAGGTTCTTCTATCAGTTGCTGCGGGAAAGTCTGTAATCAATTTATGCAAAGCAACTGTACCCTGCAGCGGCACTCTTGAGCAGCAGAGGTCTCTGAAGTCGGATCCACCGACATCCCACCACCACTGTATGCTCACGTGAATGCTAAGTTAAAAAGTAGCGCAATTGAGTCTTTTGAGTGATCACTTTTTCTTTTTTTCATACAATTTAGTAGTCGGACTGCAAAGTTACGTGTATTGGTCAAATTGCGTGTGTATTCTTGTGAGTGTGAGTTCAAGGTGAAACCTTGGAGGAAAAGCCATTTATTTTGCCAATTTATTCTCCGCTTTGCGCTTTGATGGCCCAACGTATCGATTGCTTGGGTTTCGGGAAAGTTTCCCTTTAACAAAGAAAAATAATGTGGTCATTACATAAAACGCATGTCTTGTTTTCTTAATACACAGAGACTCCAGAAAATATGAAAAGCTCAAGCCAGATAGTGTATTTGTACACACCCACCCACCCATTAAAACTGAAGCAATAGTTTCTGAAATAGAATGCACTACAATGATCTTCCACTAGAGGGTGTCATGTTCACTGTACTGGGCCGCTTCACACATAGTTTGTACCCGAGTTTTTCAGCCACGTTTGAATTACTGCGAGAATTTAATTTTTACAGAACTTATATTCTGCACTCTTTAGGATGCCTCACACTGGTTTTCATCAGAACGAGACTGGAAAAGCTAGTGTGGGATGATTGAACCCAAACTTTGGTTTGCTGTATAGAATTAAGTTAAGTATCTGAGTAATATTCATTGACTAAAATCAATTTTTTTACAAGTCATCTGGTGAGGAAATATTATTAAATAAGAGCCATAGGCTTTTGGTCCAATGTAGAGACAATTTGGACAACGACCTTTTTTTGTCTGGAGGATTCAATTAAACTCGTGTATCTTTTTGGGAGAAAGCCAGAATACACAGAGAATATTCACACAATTATGTGGAGAAGCTGGAGACTCCGCAGCGAAATCTGAGATCCAAACTCACAACCTTTGATGGGCTAACAAACAGGCGCTTCACCGTGCTGCCTTTGAATTATTTTCTTTAACGTGTATGCTGTTTTATAGTTGACACCTATTCTAATCATGTCTCCATCTTATAAGCTCAGGAATTGCGTGATTTATCGCAATTCCCTATCCACAGAATCAATTTATCCATAATATCACCGGACTGCAGTTTTTATGAACTGCAACGCATTATTGAAAAAAGTCGAATCATGCCCATTTTCATTTTATAGCGCTTGCACAATATCCTTTAATTTGAATGTATTTGATGAATGTTGAGAAGGAAAAAAACATTTGGCAAAATGATTAAATAGCCCTCACATTTGTGTTTGTGTTCAATACTATTCTGCATCTTTGATTTCCTTGGATGGATGCAAACATCATCAATCCCGTCGTGACTTAAGAACAGACACGACAACAATGGTGGTGGTGTCTTTTTTTTTTTTGCTGCATATTTCGCAGCACTGGACTGGCTGATCTATGCACTGAGTAACATGACCTCTTCAAGCTTGTGTGTACGTGCGTGTGCGCGTGTGTTTCTTCCGACAGTTGAGTTCCGAAGGGCTAATTGACTCTGAGAGTGTTAGTTCCAGCTAATTTGAAGAGTACTTTGACTGGTGAGCATCTTCCATGCGGCTGCATCTTGTGAACCCTAGAACCAGGGTGAACTTTGACAAAACCAGCTAACAGCGAAGCATGCCAAAAAGAAATAAAAAATGGGTAGTGACTTGTCAAGTGCAATGTGTTTTTGTCTGAAGTTACCAATGATGAGTCATACATACAGCAGCATGCTTGAGGACGAGGGCGTGTTCAAAGATTTTTTTTTTCTTGTAAGTTTGATGAATGTTTGTATGAATAAATTATCACTGATAATTGAAGCCTTTTTTTCTTGTTTGCATCAAACAAACATGGAACACTGCTCCTTGCCGTGAACGCTCAAATAAAGCCTCCCCCCCCCGTGCCAGAGATATCACATTAGCCTAAAAGCTGAATTCAAATGCCTTGTGTTGTCTGAAATACAGTGATCCCTCGCTACTCTGCGTTTCGTTTATCGCGGCTTCACTACATTGGGGATTTTTTTTCTAAATTAAAAAAACATTTAAAAGTCCAAATAAAACTTCTAAATTGAGGAAACATGTGTCTAAGCTTTAGGACAATGTGATATTGCTCCAAATGTTCGTTTACATTCCTTTAGAAGTCTGTTCATAAATTGTAAATACAATACTATATGATCAATAAATATATAAGTGTACCACAAAAGCGCAAGCCCCAGTTTCTAATTGCGTTTGACTACGAAAATGCCAAAAGAATGGGGGAAAAAAATGTTCCAGACTTGAACTAAACACCTTAGCCTTTTTCTAAGCTGTCATACTTATTGTGAAGGGGGTGGCAGTTAATGTGCAAGATTTCAAACTAAATTCATATTTTATTTGTCATGGGCGTAGTCATACCGTATGTAAATGGACAGAGTTGTGCATGTCTCTCATTTGGCTCATTGAAACATGAACAAAAAAATTAATGAGAGAGAAAGTTTTGGCATCAAACTCAGAGGAAGAGCTTAACATGTTATCAGATCTTTTCTTGCCCTCCATTTATTGGAGGGAGGAGTCAGGTTACTTGCTTGCCTGGAGGCTTACTGGTCTGCATGGGGCTCCTCAACGGCTCCTGTCCATCAGCACTAGAAACGACCTGGAAATGCTTGCTGATCTGAGGAGCACAAGAGAAATGTGGAGGCGGATAAATATAAAGTTGTGAAAACCTGTTATAAAAAATGTTTTTAAAATTGGGGGATAATATGAGTAGCTTTAGAATAATTCAACACTGTTTAGTCAAAGCAAACATTGACACAATTTCTTCCACTTCTTGTTGTTTGACTTTCCAATGAGACTCTGCAACTTTACAAAACAACTCGTGGGGATGGTTGTATTGGTTTCATTTATTGATACCAAAAACAGATTATTTATAGAAATACAGAAGCTGGCAAAATAAAAAAGACCTAAGTTGGGGTTTGTTTGTATTTTGCCAGTTACCTGGTCTACTAATGTATTTTTCACTCAAACATTGTGATCCATGCTTTAACTATCCTTAAATACAATGTACTTTTGTCTACATCAGAAACATTTCTAAAATGATTACTAATTATGATTACGTTTAAGTTTTGACCAAATTGGCCCCTCCCTGATTTTGTCACACCCCGTTTTACACAACTGAGATGTCAAACTAGAAGTCAGGCACGTTCTGCTGAGGGCCAGGGACCAAACAAGGTGTCTCAGGGGTCATCGTGGATTGAAGCAAAACAGCTCTAAACCAACAAGAACTTCCGTTTGACACTACAGCTATTTTTGCCGAGAGGCAAGTGAGTTTAAGGGGTCCAGAAGAGCGCAAAACCATTTCAGGGAAGGACACAGACAAGGTGGAGCAGTTGCATCAGGAGAGGAAACTGATCTCCACTGGCAGCCACTTTGAGCTAACAGATAAGGTAAGAAATTCCCATTCATTATTATTTCACATCTGCAAGTTAACCTTTAGATCAGGGGTCACCAACATTTTTTAACTACTTCTTGGGTACTTGTTTATGCGACCATTGACATTCAATATACTGCAGATTCTTTTGTTCAGACAAGTAAGAATTTGCTACCCGCTTGACAGTTTCGAGGACGGATCTGAGGATGACTGGAGACACAGTCGAAACTGTCAAGCAGGTAACATCTTAAATATTTTTACTTGTCTGAACAAAAGAATCTGCAGTATATAATTACGAAGATATGATGAATCTCATCGTAACGTTGACATTCAAATTGATTACTGACTTGATATGCACTTTTGGAATCGGATTTTTATTTTTAATAGCAATGCAAAAGAATTACACACATCTCTAGTGAACAATTTTTACAACACGCCGACAACGGGCGACTTACAAGGTCCTTGGGGGCTCCATATTGGTGACCCTTGCTTTTGATTAATTCATCTGTGGCACACTTCTGCGAGGGGAGAGAGAGAAAATGAGAGAGAGAGAGAGATATTGTTTATTTTGGATGAAGGAATATCCAGAAGAGCAAGTTTTCACTGCAGCCAAACTTTGGAACGGCAGTCATTGGTGCATTCAACTATATAAGTCATGCTCATTGTAATCCGCTCCCTCAACTAAAACCAGAATTGTACCTTGTTCTCTTTTCTTTCTTGATATCAGCGTAAGAACAATTTTGTCGAATATAAAGTGTTTCCTTTTGGTGCGTCAACTATCATAAGTATTGTCAAAGTGGGTCAACAAAATAATCTGCTTTTTTTCAGACTTCCGTGCAGTTGAGGATGGAGAGTTCAGGTTATGATGACATCATGAGCTCCAGAGGACATTCATCTCTCGGCCTAAGCCCCCCATTTGACGACGATGGAATTCACTGGGCGGAGGAGCTCGAGGATATCAAACCTTCCCACAGTTTGTTGAGCCTCCCATCTCTTAACTGCCCTACTGATTATGAAGAGTTAGCGAGTGAAGAACTGTGGATGGCAGAGGCTGCCGCAATTCCTGCTCAAGGTCTTGGACGTCCAGAGCCAAACCCGCCCACACTCAGCCCGGCTCAGAACCCTCCCATTGACGTGCAGGGTAAAGCAGAGGACTACTGTCTGGAGCAGGTCCAATCGATGGTGGTGGCAGAAGTGCTAAGTGACGTCACGAAAGCCTGCAAGCTGCTCAACATTGCACCAGGTACAACTGCTGGTTCCATGTCGAATTATTGGCTAAACTCGAAACACTGCGCTTGCTATCAATATGCCCCAACCCTTGGGGAGCTGCACACCTTGTGCAAACAGACAATCCTAATAGGTCCTTTTGAACTGACAGCCTAAAAATCTTTCTTGGTGATGCTGATTGTTTGCTGTGTGACAGCACATTCAGTCCCAGAAAAAAGCAGACATACAAATGTCATGACGCCAGTCATTGCAACTTGGACTGAAGTCACTGGATCATTTTTAATTGGATTTGACAGAAAAAACGTAAATACTTGAAACTTTACTTGAACTTGGGAGTTAAATACTTAGGAATTGATTTGGCTTGAGATACTATGATGACTTGATTGCTGTTTATTTTATTTGTTTGGTTTAAAGAACAAATCTAAAATTCTGGTCATGAGTGGAGGATTAGCCTGCCAGTTAGTCAAAAACCCTCATTAGGGACAGGTTCACACTCTCAAATCTATTAACCAAAAAGTAGCATGAAATTTTAATCCATCACATATCTTCTTTAGCAAAGTTCAGGGAAGCTGACATTCAAGCATTGAGTCTCAAGCCACAAGTCTATTTTGATTATGGATAATGATAGGATTGAAATAGAAACCGTTTGAAAATAGTGTGAATTTCACTTTCAAGTAGTACAAGGAATAACATCGCAGATTTTTTTTTTCAAATAAAAAAAACATTTAAAAGTCTAAATAAATCTCCTAAATTGAGGAAACATGTGTTTAACCTTTAGGACAATGTAGTATTCCTCCAAATGTTCGTTTACATTCCTTTAGAAGTCCGTTTTTGCGTGTTAGCACTTCTTGTTGGTGACCGTACTTTGCAGATTTCACTTATCGCGGGTGGTTTTTGGAACCAATTATCCGCGATAAACGAGGGATTACTATACTGTCATCCAGTCTTTGGATTCCTCTCGGCAGAACACAAGGAGAGTACACTAAGGAGAAAGTGTCCTTTTTGCTTAGGAAGAACATGAGGCCTACGTCACCATGCAGTAAACACAGCTACTTTTATGTGGAAGATTTGCAACGTAGTGGAAGGATGCTTTCTTAAAATGGAACCCAGAGGCAACAAAAGTAATGAAAACAGAAGGGGCCCCAGCATTGAACCCTGTGGAATACATAATGTGGCTCGTTGTGTTTATTCTTGTTTGAATTTTCCTCCACAGACCCGCAAGAATGGAGCTGCATGCACGTTTACAAGTGGCTGCTGTGGACAGAGCACATGTACGGACTGCCACAGATGAGCGTGCTCTTCAAGGAGCTGAGTGGAAGGGACTTGTGCTCCATGTCAGAGGCTAACTTCAGAGAACGTTCCTTGCAGTTTGGAGATATACTATATGCTCATCTCGACATCTGGAGATCTGGTAAGAATTGAGGCAGGTGAAAAGTTGAACCTTGCCGCGATGTCCAGAGGCAAACTAGTGGGCAGAGAAAGATGTTTGATGTATTTCGGAAACGGCTGCTGAATTCAATGTTGTGTTGTTTTTCGTTAGCTGCAGCAATGAAGGACCTGTGGCCAGCAGAAGACTTTAAGTCAGGTAAATCTTGGACAGGTTTATACATTTGTGCATGGATCTACAACATTATTTCCACTAACAGCTATGAATGCGTTGCCTGAGACTCTACCTCTCTTTTTTTTTTTAAATATTTTTTAGCAAATGACAGTTCTTGGTGCAAGTGCCCTAGTCAGCCAATCCATTTGTGGCAGTTCCTCCGGGAGCTGCTCCTCAAGCCGCACAACTACAGCCGCTGTATTCGCTGGATCAACAAAGAAAAGGGTAAGCCATAGAGAACTGGCATCCATTTCAAATATTTGTTAGCTCTGAGAATGAGATCAAACCACTGAAACAGTGAAAAAAGTTGATATGACACCATTGTAAATTAAGTTTGATTAAGAGCTGGTTTGGTTTGACTGATGTAACATCTTTGAATGTCTATATTTCTCATATTCAGTCGTTATTTAATCACCCAGAAAAGACCATATCTTGAAAAAAATACAATACTTGTAGGGCTGTGTGTCACTAGTGTAGATGTGAATCACATACTGTACTTTTATTTTTCTCAAGGTATATAAATTCTCTAATGTGTCCATAGGGATCTTCAAAATAGAAGACTCGGCTCATGTGGCCAGGCTTTGGGGCATCCGAAAGAACCGCCCAGCAATGAACTATGACAAACTGAGTCGATCTATACGTCAGTACTACAAGAAGGGCATCATTCGAAAGCCGGATGTGTCACGCAGATTGGTCTACCAATTTGTAAATCCTATATGACCGAGCTGTTTGTTGCATCAGGTTGGCAACAAGCTGTAAAAAATGAAGATGTGCTGGACATAAGCATAAGAACTTGTAAGCTTCCTGATGTACTTGATAATTTCAATTGTAAAGACTGCCTACTAAAATGTGCACTTCTGCCTATTAGAAAAAAAAAAGTTTGTTTTAAATCTTGCATATCACATTCATAAATTCTTCCGTTTGACTCATCCAGTTGTGGTCTCCTCAATATTTATGAATTTATGAACATGTCTTGTAAACAAGCATTGCAGTCAAGCTAAGAAGTAAGCTAATGCTAACTGCTAGCATTAGCGAGAAGCTAACGAATACACATTATTGTGGTCCCCCAAGGATAAAACAGCACATTTGACACAATTCATCTGATACGACTACTAAAAATACGTCAACAATAACTGAAAATATAGAACGCACAGCACTAAAATCAGCAAAAAGACTGATGCTATTGCTATAAAATCTATATATCCTTGATTAAGCAAGACTTCCTGAAAAATTAAACTTTACCAGGCACCTTTTTATGGTTCTGATGCTGGGGTACGGTGTAAGGAGTTGTGTGGATTGATGCATCCAACAAAGGAACATTTTGATCTCTCCACTTCGGCATCCTTGAGTTGTTTGGACTACAAAAGTCTCTCCAAGTAATAAAGATGGCGGATGTGTAAAACCATTTGGCTGCACCCGGTACCTTGTTTGGTAGTCCCGCCCCAAATGATGTGACGTAATAAATAAAAATACGTTATAGAAAATGAAGAAAACTGAACTGAGTAGAAAAATAGCCCCGAAACAGATCATAAAAGTATCTCTGCGACACCTTTCTACAATCTTGGAGACTCCAAGTGCACAATAAAATGAATATAAAAGCAAAAAAAGTGGATTTTCCATGATCGTATGTCTCCGGTGCAGACATTTTAAATCATTTTGAATTTTAGGTTAAAAAATGAATTGAGTTTCTACAAATAGAATACTTCAATATGAAAAAAAAAATAAAGTTGAGAATTTCTTCTTCTCTAAGATTTACATTGATGCGCTCAGATCAGACCACCTCATGTACAAATTGATATCCACCATGTTTTGCTTATGTCATAAAACATAAATCAAGTGGCTTCATGTTTTGACATTTCATTTACAGACAAGTCTACTTCCACAATATCTAAGTCTCTTTTCCAGCACATATCATCTAGTCCTAGAGTTAAGAAGTGATTTATGGAAGTTACAAAACACTTTTCACATATTCATATTAAGATTCTCTTATGTGCTAGCTACCTAGATAGATCAAATAAAAACAAGAGACCACGCTTTTTCAAACAAACTTATTTCCCTTTCATACCAATATCGTAATATTGACATCATCACAACAAATTTGATTGAGATTCTTTTCATCATTATCGTCAATTTTATCTGTGATCATAATCATCTTTATGCATATTTAAATGAACGTCTTGTTACATCCAGATGAACAAGCACTACACCAGTTAGGAGATAAAAGTACATCACTATGAACATACATCACCTAGACCTAATATCAGGTTTCCACGTCATGAGCTGTGGTCCCCTGTGTGCATAAGGAAGAGCTCAACATTTAAAAAAAAAAAAGGAAAGAAAGAAAGAGCATTTACACACTTACACATTTTTACTGCCCCAACATGGTTAGGTCTCATTTTCAACTCAACACAGTTGTACAGTTACAATAGATAATCTTTAAATTACATCTTCATTTACAAATCTGACAGCTTGGGGTGTAACTCTTTTATGATACACTTAACCATCGCCATGAAATTCATACGATATGGTGCCTATTACTTTATATTTCATTGCTGTTATTTGAATGAAACACATTTACATATATATTACTACATTTTGTCTTAGTAGTCAATCACTTGCATGTTTTTTTTTCTTTGAACTTTTTCCACACAACGCGTACATACGGAATGATGTCTCTCTCAAAATGGCAATGCAGGTACTTTTTGTGGCTGATGCATTTTTTGTTGTGTGTGCGTGGACCACGGATGATACAAGTCCTTTTTGCTTTGCTGGAAAACGCGACTCGTAAGACACAACTTGTGAGCTGGTGATGTTTTTCTCCTCACTGCGATACCTGAAGCTGTCGAATCATGTCCCGGGGAGAGCTCAACACATCTCGGTCCAAAACTCCAGCACTTCTAAAAGGATATCGCTCATGCAGTAACCACTTAAACAAATTTGAGAGTAACACACACATCGATTTGCTGAACGCAAATGAAGATATGGTTGAGACGTAAAATGGAGTCACATGATATGTGAAGGGTATGGCATGGAGGGGAAACACGGTTGATGGTAGCGTGTCTTTCTTTGGCTCAGCATGACTAGTTAGGGCTTTCCGACAGTGAAGAACTGTGTTTTCCATTGGACAGCATGGCTTCTTCATGCCTGAACACTAGTACATTCATGTCCTGTTGAAGAGGCTTGGTCTTCACACAGCGCTATGAGGCTCAGCATGCCCCCATTGACCCCTTCCTGGTAGAAAAAAAAATGCTGGCATGGGCATTGTTCGGAACCCCTCTCATACTGCAGTACTCGTCGCAAAAAGGATGCGCCGATCCGGCTTTGCTTGGTCACTGACAGCAGTGGTTAGTAGACATGCTTTTAGAATGAAAGCTGCTGTGGGGGCGTGTCACTTTTTTCAATGGATCGCATGATGACAAAACAAACATAGAATCGAGCATATTGTCAGCAAGCTTCTTCTGGTGATGCATGCGATCCTTTCAAAGTGCATTGGAAGTCGTAGCGTTGCATTGGGTCGCGGCCCGGACGAGGCGGGACGATCCAGGGAATGTGAGTTGTCGCATAGCGCATGCTGCTATGCGCGCTCGGAAACAGTTCAACACATAACACTGCACACACCGCAAAAGGGGTTGGACTAGCACGATAAAATAATACTTCACCAAAAATGACAAATAAAAGAGGGTACTGTTTGTGGTACTTGAAACACGACACAACATTCCCGATGTAAGAATGATGACTGACCACACAAAGCGTTAAAAAATAAAAGCTACATAAAAATGGCATCGCACTGTACATACTCAATGCAGGTTCGAGAAGCTCGTATTTGTCGAATGGGTATAACTGATTATAGTCGCCTTCCGTTTCCACAACAGGCTGCCTGTTGAAATAAGCTTGCATTGTACATTATTTACAACACGGAGAAGCCATGTGTTCCTGTCAAGGTCTATAGTTGAGTGTGTATATTCTCTTATTTTGAAATGTGGAAGTCAAACCACCCCAAGAGCTGGATAAAATATTTGTCTTTTAGCTTACTAAGTTTCGATGACAGCTTCACACATCTGTTGGGCAAGGGAATGTGTTGCTCTTAAGTCTCTGGCTATGTGCGGTGCAATTTGATGGTGCTGTTCAAGCTGCCTCCAGGAGCATGTCTTTTCTTTGTCCGGCCACTGGCCTAGATCGGCTCAACATAATTGGCCGGGTACAGTCCCTCTCGGCCGCAGTCCAGACGACCTCGACACCAGCCTTGTTCGTCTTCATCCTCAGTCTTGGTCAGCTCATCGCCTGTTAAGTCGTAGCATATTTTTGATCAATACACAGGATGGTGTCAAATGGTAAAAATAACTGCAAATTTGATTTAGGGAGGGATTTATGTGTCCCAAATAATATTTTTCTAAAAAAAAAATGTCTTTACGTTTTGTGTTTTGCACCACATTAGATTTTTGAGATATCAAGATGTCAAGTTTGGCCTATAAACCTGGGGTGTCTAAATCTGGCCCTTAAGGGCCACCATCCAGCGTGATATGATCCTGATCATTATCAGGCTTCCGCAATGAGCTGATCATTTGAAACAGAGTTGGACACTATAACAGCGTGTCCAATATAGATTTTACCATGCATTGTACTATAATAGCGAAATGTTCATAAAATTGGAATCAGAGAAAAAAACTACAAAAATTGGTTTTGCTCTATTATTATCTGTTCTGTTAATTTCTTTGACACATTTATTGAGACATATAATTGATTTATTATTATATTTATTTATTTGACATATAATTAGTTCTCATTGTTGATTAATTACAGTCGTTTTCTCAAGCGCAAGACACATTAAGATACATTTGAAGGCAACAGTGAGAATTTCTGATCACTTCCTGTCATTATAAACAGTGCAGTTGCTCAAAATATCTCGAAACGTTATAGCAAAAATCTTTCGTCTGTGTTTGTTTACCTGCTTTGAAAGAGAGTTCATCCTGCTCTTGGCCATCGTAGTCATAGAGCGCTCGCACTCGAACACCTTTCCCAGTGCTAGAATCCTCCTCGAACGAGTTTCCGTTCCCACCGTTTTCATTGCCAGAGTAGGTCGCGGGCTGCTCATCGTCAGACCACTCGGTTGAGTATGCTTGGTTCTTTTCATAGCTGCTCACGCTAGAGAAACAGAATATAAATGCTATATGTTACTAATAAGTCTCACTATGAAATTTTACATCACGTTATTGGTTTGAGTGAGCATTGCAAGTAAGTAGCAATGTTGTGAGATTAATCGTTTTTGTGTAAAAAAAAAAAAAAAAAAACTCTTGTAAAATATACTTTTCTGTTTAGAATTGCTATTTTTGTTCCAAGTCAAAGGAACTAACCTGCTCCGGTCACCAGGGGGCGCCACGTGGTCAGTGCTAGGAGTGGGTGGTGCTCCATCTGGCTTCTTCTTCTTTGGAGGGGCATTTGCCTGGTCTGGGTTGTATTCCTGCTCGAAACAAATTCAAATGGGTGCAAAAAGTAAAGTTCGAGTTTCAAGCTGCTTTTTGACACCTCCGCCTCATAAATGTATGGTGGAAAATTGTTTAAAAAAAAAAAGAAGGGGGGTGGGGTAGAGGATACATAAGCGAACGTTTACATAAATCCACGTTTATAAGAAATAATTTGGATTGTGAGGAGGGGCAAGACAAGAGAAGCTTTTACTTTCTTCTGTCCTTTTTGCACTGACTGTTTGAGATGAAGATAAAATCAAACCTATGGAAGAATCCGTCTGGGGTCGTACCTCGAAGGCGGGCCAATTCATGTGCATGCCGGGCCCATGGTTGTTGCTGAACCACTTCAGATCTTCTTGTGTGTTCGCAGACAGGATGGTCCGTTCCAATTCTCTGTATATTGTGGCATAGCTGAGGGAAGGAAAATAAAAAAAATTGACATGAAATATCCAGTCCAGTTTGCTAGTTTGTATTTTCTACATTCAAATATCGATTATGATCTCGTTATGTTATCTTAGAAGGATCTTTAACTGGTTTTATGTTGTTGTTTTTTTACTGTCTTCATTATGAAATAATTTTCCGTGTTAGTTGTCGTATGACAACTGTTGGTAGATTGATTCACTGTAAAATGCAAACCAATTTCACTCTCGTACAAACACGTCGCTTCTTTTAATGAATTGTTGGAAATATGAAGTACAGAACTAATTAGACCACTATTATCTTCCAAATGGAATTTAATAATGGATGAACGGCAGTTATACCGAGATGAGCCTCAATTTCCAATGGTTTTAATCTTACGGCATGCGTTCGATGAATCCGCCAATTACGAAGTGACTACATGTCGCAGTTATGTTATCACTATATTACTGTACATTTTGTAAAAAACACACATGTAACGCAATATAATGTAATGTAAAAACTCAAATGAGGAAAGTGGTAGGTCATTTCACTCCCTGCACACCACGATTTGGAACGACCTACTTGCAATATCACATGGGAAGAAAACGGAACTTTCAGGTCACACATCCTTCGCAAGATGCAGAAATAATTAGACCTCAGAGTCTACGGTGTTTTAACTGTTGTCCTTTTGGCTGACCTTTGGTTCTCTGTGAGGTTGAGGTGGCGTTTGATGTCCAGCAAGGCCTCCTTCAGGAAAGTCAGCCTCTTCACCTCATGCTGCTGGCACTGGTCAAACACCTGCTCCATGCACTCCATGTAGGCCGGTGAGCACTTGTTCAGCTCCTCCAGAGACTTCTCATACTTTTCTTTAGCCTGAGTGGAATTAAAACAATCAACTCACTTGCTAACATTTGTTTAAAATCAGAAAACCTGACATGATAAAAGTCCTGATTTACATTTTACATACGGCGTACTATGTAGAGACATTACTTACTCTCCACAGTTCTTCAACCAGAAAAAAAAACTCGCAAATTGTTCATACTACTATATAAACAAGTAATTATCTTTATGGATCTACAAAACCAAAGATGATAATCATTTTTCTGTCTTTCCCCTACTTTCTGCATATCCTGTTTGCATTTGTCCACTTTCTCGTGGAGTTTCTTCTGTTGGTCCGGTGTGACAGAAGCCTCGGTCTTGCCGTTAGCCTCTCGAGTCACAGCCAGCCTCTCCTCCTTGCATGCCATGTGGTAAGCTTTCTTCGCTGTCTCCATCTGGATGTCCAAACACACGCATTCTCACAATCTGACGTGAGGACAGTGTTCAGCGACCACATATAAATATAATGCTGTGCTCAAATTCAAAAGTTAAGAATCCCAAACTGCTTTTATTAACTCGCTTCATATGTTGATATGTGTCAAATTAGAACTGTAAGTTGTGGCTGATCTTGAAGAAACCGTTTCACTCTGGCTTCTTCTCAAGCCAGGACTATGGAGTGTGTTGTATACTTTATGTCTTCCCTTTTTTATTGAGGAATTTATGAATCCAAGTAAAACTATCTTGTCTCTCAGAGTTATACACACATAGAGCAATAAAACATTCTCTGACCTCCTTGAGTTTTTTTGCCCAGGGTTTCTGTGCTTTCTTAAATCCTTCCTCCGCCTCCTTTGCCTCTTTGAAGCCTCCAATCATTTGCTTGTGATAGGCCTCCTTCTGCCAATTCTTGACTTTCTCCACATCCTCAATCATCAAGTTGTTCTTGACGTCTTGATGCAGCTCGCTTACCTTCTCCGCCTCGGTCATTACAGCCAACCAGGCTCTCTCCACTGAGCCGTACTGTGGCCCTGAGGCAAGTCCAATAATATTCATTTAGACTACATTGATGTCAACTATACCAACTGATTGTTTGATAGTGTTCTACCTTTCTCAATAAGCTGTCTCCATCTCTTGGACCAGGCAGTCAGCTGATCCCCGTAAGCTTTTTCTATTTTGGCCCGTTCCTGCAGGCAGCCCATGAGATCATTGCACAGTCGATGGCCGTCGTCAAATCTCTTGACGGCACGTTTGTAGTTCCCCACCTGGGAGAACATGAACATTTATGAGATGAGATGGCACTTTAAGATGGACGTCCTTAAAAAAAAAAAAAGCAGGGGGAGGCGGCGTGGCTCCGCCTCCTCAGTGCCTGCAGGGGGGTGTGAGGCTGTGAGCTCATGCAGCATGATGATGGAGGAGGGGAGGTAGTGAGGGGCTCGTGCCTTTGCATGTGTAGTTATGCAATGGCATGGGCTTGTTAGTGTGTGTACGTAAGTGTGAGTGTGCGCACACTAATCCCCCCGCGAGTGGTGTGTAGAGCAAGTGGACAGATTTGAACGGATGGATGACAAAAAAGAGACAGAAATGAACAGAGGATGCAGACCGTATGTGTATATACGTCAAATGCATGCATGCATGAAGAGACAGTTTCATGTGGCTCTGCGTGCATTGTAACGGGCTCTACCATGATCACGCATGCGCAGTCTCTGGAGAAGGCTGTGAAGCTGATGTGTGAGTCTGTGTGCATTTAGTGTACGCTCAAAAACCACAACAACACAGGTGATTTCTCTTTGGAAATCATGAATAACATTTTTGCAGCAGAAAGTGAGCCGGGGTGCGTTACTCGTCTGCGGCTGGAACAAGTGGTGCACAGAGAGAAAGTCCTCTTCAGAATTGTGATGACTGAGGCTCTTTGTGTCACTGTAGTTGAGTGCCGTGACACAAAGGAGACTCTGTACAGAGGGAATTCGTTAACTCTAATTTGATGGGTTTTAAAGTAATCATGCTCTCGCAATCAATGTACGGTGACCTTGTTGGGATTTGTATGTTGTCTAAAACAACTTGTGATATTCTTTTTTTAGTTATTGCAGATGTTTTTTTTTTAAATCTTGTTTTCGTTGAAAATTCAAATGAAGTTGAATTTAAATTCAATTTGTGGCAGCGTGGTGGATAAGTGTATGGAAAATCAGCCCACTGGCGGAGCTAGAGGGGGTGTTGCAAGGGCACAACCCCCCCCTAGAATATGCTTGGACATGCCCCCCACCCCCCCTACAGGTGCCAAGCTGGATGATTCAATGACTTTTGGGTATTTTATGATGTGTGGGAATTATTTTTCCACATTTCCCAATAGGGGGTTTGACATTTCTGGGTTTTTTTCTTTTTGGTGTTGCGGACTGGACATCCTGATACATTCTTGCCCTTCCCCCAAAAAAAGAAAATCCTATCTGCCGGTGATAACAGAGTCATGCTTGTAGGTGCCAACTTGTGTTTTTGTACCTCCCAGAAGCTGTCCATGGTGTCGTCAACACCTGCAGTTTCATCGTAGGAGCCAGACATTTCTGCGGATGTTGCAATTGTCTATATTAACCAAACCTGTGCTCTGCAGCGGCACTTGGTTTTTCGTACACTGAAAGAAAAGGAAGAAAGGAGATGATTATAAAACATACAAGACGCTCATGTATGAATATTAACACACAAAAATAACCAAGCAGCCCTTGCGGTACAACGTGGCAATTACTGAACTGTTTCAGGGAGACCTTCATAATAGTGAGATAAAATTAGCATTCTCAGCCGCACATCCAGTTTCCCTGCCTCAAGGAACGAAAATGCACAGCTCATACTGGCGTGTCCTAGAAAAGACCGACTGCCGTCACACACGCATGTTGCAGAATCCATCCACTGTACACTATAATGTGTACACATAACATTCAAATTCCACGGTAGTCACAGCAGCAGCTGCTGGTTTCATTTCAAGTAAATCTCTTGTGGAATCTCGAGTGGTCTGGTAACGCTGACAAACTGTTAGCCACAGTGGCTGGTGAGCAAAAACATTCATATCAAGCCCAGCAAGATGTCAGTTTCTTCTTTGGGCATCAAAGGTTCCCAAATTTAGAATACCAAGAGATTCTGGACAATTCTGGACAATGCTCCTATTTTCGTGGTAACACTTTGGAACTGGCCCCCTGTTCTCTTCCAACCAAATATTTTCGTAGCTTCCACTGAGTTCATACAGATGAATTTCATTGACATGGAAGGTTAGTGTAGCAAAAAAGCAATTTCAAGAAAATAGTTTCTGATGGAAAAAGATAAACGGCAAGCCCAGAGACATGATTAATGTTATCTAGCCATGTCATGCCGAGAAAGCCTAAAAGCAGCCTCGGAGTTAAGCACTCGTAATCTCGGCAACCATCACAAGGTGCTGGTCAAGTAGTCTGTCCATCACCTGAGTTGTCCAATCAGCTTCTGAATTTGTGACGACAACACGTCAGGTGAACTCTATAGAGGATGATGCAACAATCCCCCAACAAACCAAACAAAGTTGCGAGAAACTAAAATCGACCCTAACGAACAATCTTGTGCACCATGCATTTTTGCACATGTGCATACTTAGAGTATGTAGGTGGAAAGAACTAAAGACAATGCACAATTTATAAAAGACTGGTGACTCACAAGGCTGCAAAGCACAAAACAAGGCATCCTACAGTTCGACAGAGAAAACAATAGTGGGAGGTGGCACTTCAAGTGTAATGAAATATGAAAAATCAACACCGTTCAGACTTTCCAGGATCTCCTCATAGCTGAGAAGGTTTCTGTAATATTCACACTTACTGTTTCTAATACTTTTTCCTCTTCATCAAAATAATGTCTTATTCAACGTACATCACATCTTAAGTTTGGGACGTATGTAACTAAACATCGTATTTGCTTACCATCATTGCCTCCATGACAAAACAAAAAAGCACAAGAAGATTCAAAGATTTTGTAGTCCAAATGTATTGTTTAAAAATAGGGGAACTCAACGGAAAAACAAATATTGATTGATCAAGGCAACTCGGAGAGGTCGAGCAAACGACTGCGTCTCGGCGGCTGAGGGATAATCCTGCGGTGTTCCACATGAATAGCTTTAGAGGGGGAGGGAGCTCGGCGACAAGAAGCGCAAAGAGGTGCGAGGTTGACATGCAAATTAGTTACGGCCATGCAACAACTCTGGCAGCAACGCAGATTGGTCGTGGCAACTTCATTCAGAAACGATAGCGGCGATGGAAAATTGTTACATACCGTATGTCATGGAGCTAAAAAAACTTGGATACAAACCAAATATGTCTCCTCATTGTGATGTTAAACACATTCAATCAGAGGCACAAAAATTAATCGATTAATTGACAACTATGTGATTATCTGATTCATTGACAACTAATTTGATAACCGATTAATCCTTTGGAACTTTTAGCTTAGACATGTCCAACTCTTCTTCTCAACAGTAAATTTTCTCAGATTTTTGTGGTCCTCCATAAAAGCAGAATGATTATCTTTGATCAAATTTAAGCATTTGCAAACTTTTACTTTTTTGGGGTAAAAAATGATCAACATTTTTGGCCATTTTCTCACAGATGTTATGGACCAAACCTGTAACTACAACATGATCAATACATGTTTGTGCATGTTCTGTCAATTTGAAATAATAACCAGTTTTAGAATAAAGGTACGGAAATTGAAAATAAAATTGCTTTTATAACCGAGTCTTCAGTTAACCTAACATATGCAAAAAGAAAATACTAATCAAATCCAAAAGTAAAAGGAACTATTGCTATGTCCTTGATACATTTGAATGCACTTATAGCACTCAAAGGGAATCACAACAAACACGTAAGCTTGTTACAGTAAGAAGATTTCATAGAGATGAACTAACTTTACCCTGCTGCACATTAACCCTCCTGACTGCTTAGATGATTGAGAATTCAGGTAGGAAGTTATGTAAAATAATGTTAGCTACTCATGTTGCCGCAGAAATTTGCACAGGCGACGAGCTTCTCCTGCGTGGGTGGTGTTTGAATCACCCCGTGTGTCCACATGGGGCTAAAACAGGACACACTAGGCGCGAGACAGAGGGAGGTCTTTCATTGAGACATGGGCTTAGGCAGAATGACACAGGGGTGACAGAGACAAACGTCTGGGTGGTGACAAGCAATGGAGATTGACATGGAGGCAGAGCGGCATGTGACATGGGGGAGGCTGGGGACAAGCGGAGGGGCAGCAGAGAGAGTGAAGGTGCGGCAATCCCAAGGAGGAGAGTGGAGGTGGTCACACGGGTAGCAGAATGGGGTTGTGATTCGTCTCTTGGTTGTTGCCAGGAAACAGAGATAGCTGGTGCCGATTTGGCCATCATTAAGTTATTTATTTTAGTTCTATATTTAGGTTTGACCTATACAAGGATTGATCAACTAGGGCTTGAAAGATAACACAAATAGCATTTTTAGTTTGTTAGCATACTTAGCAATTCCGCAGCAAACACAGGAATATTGAGGCAGCTGCATCGCCATGAAAGTTTCCATTTTGTAAATTAGAGAAATATCAGATGACATTCATTTCATTTTTAACCTTTTCCCCCACAGATGTAGTCTATGAAGGATTGTGTTGTGCATCACGGCTTGAAACCAGAATATTATACAGTAAATGGATGACTCAGCTACCTCATGAACGCCTCCAGCAATGCTACACTACTCAAGGTTCTGCATTCTTTGAACCTAGTGAGGGATTTTACACATCTTGTCCTTGAAAATAAATATAATTTTTTTCTGAGTCAACCACAAGTCAGACGATGATAATTCACCTGAATAAAAAAGACCTGAATTATAAATAATGTTCATCTTAATCTGCACCACGTAGAGATTAGAGGTCATGCCTAGAAACAGAGCACAAAGAACTTAGATCACAGTTGGCAAACTCCGCTCCTGCACGTTTTCGATGTTTCCCGCCACCAATACACCTGCGGTAATTCAAATATTTAGGATCATTCTCGGGCTCTTGCAGAGTTTACTGATAGCGGTTGGACTCTATTTTTGTACATACCCAAAAACAAAACTTCCAATAAATTCTGCGTTATAGTAACACTCAATTAGGAATAAGTGCTGCTACCTGCACAGCAGCCATGGCTAGCTAACATTGGGTTGCTATCTTAGTGCTGCTAGGATTGCTATTTAATTGATGTTGGACATGGATACATGGAAACAACATGAAAGCAAGGAAAAGGTACATCTGAGTAAAAAGATGTTAGCATAAGAATAACATTTGCAACACACAGGTAGATGGACATACTGTATGGAAATACAACGGTATAATTGGACATGAATATCCACTACCTTCCTCAACCACCCTGCATTACATCATCCATAGGTGACTGCTCAACTATCAAGACACAATTGAATTGAGTTATGATTGCAGGCAGCGTCCCGCATGATGCTGCAGTGTGATGTAACGAGCAAAGCTTTTGCCACCAGCCTCCTAGTGACAGCATGGAGGAGACGGGAGGTGGTGGGCCGGGGCAAATAGAGATGGACAGAGGAGCGGGACTCAGTGCTATGGTGACTGATGAAGAGATGAACACAGCAGTACATTGATGTTGACATGTGGCATAGCTTGAGGGTGCGACACTCTTTGGGGGCATATTTTCCCATCGACTTAATTTTTCATAAAATGTACGCACTCTGGGTCCCGATTTGAGTCATTTCAGAGCCGCTGACAGTGGGTAATGAATGTCACCAGCCAACTCCGATGTTCTCTTGACCCGTTTGGACTATTTGTGTACCTTTTCTGACCATAAAAAGGACTTATTTGTAGCTAGTAGTTTAATTGTGAACCCTACTGAAAATGTGTATCTTGGGAAAGACAAATGGACCCCTCCAGTACCCTTTTTTTCTGAGTGTAATGTGCAAATTGTAATAGGATTTGATGTGGTTAATACTGTCGTGGGATTAGAAAAGTGAAGAAGAAGTGTAATAGTGAAATAAAATTCCTTAATGTTCATATTATTATACTCAGCACGACAGTTATTTAAGATTTATTCTGGTGAGTCACTGCTTAATCACCCAGTCAATTGCGAAGAGGTCCGATGAGACACAGTTTAAGCCATATCATTACAAATAGCATGATTCTTTTTTTAGATCTATCTTTTTTATTATCATTAGTATTCCAAAAGGTCTTGGCTGTTGCTTCACCCTCCTTGTTTAGCACACTTTTCTCATATCCATTAATCCAACAATTCATCTAAAAGTCTCTGTATGAGCTGTCAACAAGGGAGGTTCATGATAAGGCTATGCTTACATTTTCTAAGAAGCTCCCCTAAGAGCAAAACACGAAGAGATTCCTGACCAACCCTACATTTATTTGGGTTGACAGTCATAACGGCCCTCCGAAAGAAGCTATGACTACAATGCGGCCCGCGAAAAAAACGAGTTTGACACCCCTGCCATAAATGGAGGAGAGAAATTTCCGTTGGCTATAGGAGCTCTCATATGGATACAATAGTGCTGTCTAATCAATCTAATTTACCAAACCCAATTCATTCTTCAAAAAACCCTGAAAAAGATTCCTTAAGAGTTCTCTACAGAAGATGAGTGAAAATGTAAAAAATAGTCAAAGGTCAATTATTTTCAGAGTTCTCTCCAGAAGATGGGTGAAAATTTGCAAAATATTCCCAGAAAAATCAAAAAATAGTCAAAGGTCAATTATCTGGCCACAAAGCATATTTCAGGGACGCCAGTATCCCCGTGGCCCCTCTTTAGCTCCGCCAGTGAAAAAGCCCACCTAGGCAAACATACATCTAAATGTTTCAAACATGGACTGTTTTTGTAGCATTATCATCATTGATACATGTCGAAACGATCTCAAACATTCTCACACACATACACTGCTTATTTGTTTGCATACACTGTGAGGCACCTGTGTGCATACTGGGTAAAAATCGAATGGGTGTATTTTCAAATTTTGCGCCCACGCGGTCGTATTATCACTCTTTTACCATGCATCCATCTTGTCTATTGCTTTCCATGTACATATAATGATGATGAGGCTTTAATGAGTTCAATTGCTTCTGTCTCTCATTGTATTCTCTCTATTTAAATATGGCAATAAAGTCATCTACACAGTCTGATGACAAACACCATATGCAGAAGATCAGGGACAGTAATTGATGACTGCACTGACTGATTTTGGGACAGAAGTGCAACGAAGCTGACTCATTCCGACACATGAGCAACAGATGCAAGCTACGTCTCACTGAGTCTGGCATAAAGCACGTTAAAATGCTGAGTCATTTTTTTCTGCAGGTAATAAATAACAAACAAGGAACTGAACCTCAAATATCCAAACACAGCAAATAAGCAACATGCATCGTCAATGTTTATCTCTCCTGCTTTTCGTGTAAAAGCAGAGCTGATGCAAAATGTACTCAGTTTAATCCTCTTCGCCAAGGACAGTCTTCTCCCATGTGTGCCCTCAGCGGCCCGTTTGCTCACACCCTGTCAAACAGTGCTACATCCACTTCCAACAGTTGAAATGCACTTGCCACCTCTTTATATTGCAGGGGATTTGAGGGTGTAAAATAAAACAACATCTTTCCCCACATTGTCCTCTGTCAGCCACCACACATGATGTGATGACAGCATAAAGGTCACGAAGAAGAGCCAGGCGGATGAAACATGACCAAGCATCCAAAGCAGTGCTGCCATTTTACAGAGGCAGAGTCAACACAGCACAAGGACTTATTAACGAGAGAAACACGGAAAAGCCATGCTAATTGCTAAGCTGTAATGACGTTGCGAAAGGCATTACAGTTTTTTCTATCTGCTTTGGGACATTTCTCAGATCAGGATTGAATTCCTCAAAATGACTGAATCAATGTTCACATCAAGATGTCACTTGCAAAAAAAATAGGTTCTCATTTCTCTGAGCAGGTTGTTCATTTAGCACACCAACGCAAGGGATCATTTCAAATTTTCTCCTGGTTCCGACATTATAAATTCTTTCCCAACCTGCAACGTTTTGACATCAATTCAACAAACATGACGCAATGTTAATGCGTCAATATATTAACTGTTCCACTGTATCTTTCTTGACAAAATGAGAAGAAAATATGTAAATTCAGGTAAAGTGTGATGGAAGTGATTTTTTTTTATAGGCTGGCGGCGCTGCTATTCGCAGTCATGCGTAAACAAGTGCAGTGGGAGCAATAAACTGGTGAATGGTAAGAAGTAAAGGAAAAGAGGAGACAATGATTCATTCAGTGATCTCACTGACGGGTGTAAACAACATCCAAACAGCATGTGTGTGCGTGCGCGTGCGTGGATGTGGATTGACAGATCGATAGATGGATAGATAGATGAAAAGCACTTAATCATCCCCACTCCCCCTGCAATAAAATGAAATGACCGTCCTTGACGGTATAATCATCGTCTTCTCGGTTCTTGGGGGCACCTTGGCCCTTGGCAGACACCCAAACCAGGCAAGCTGAGCATTCAGTACCTCGGACAGTTCCGTAAGTAAATTCTGTTGGTCATCTTCCGTGTCACCCTTTGAAAACGATTGATGTCGGACAAAATGTTGACAAGCCCCTACAACACAGACCGCGTGACGTCACACAAGCCCCGCCTCTTATAACAAACGCATAAACGTGGCTGCGGAGTAATGGTTCCATAACAGTTCTACGCATGGGTGCACCTTGGACGATTTGAAAGACCACATGCACCAAACGCAGGATGTATGATCCTCTGTGCTTCTGCTCGTTGGTCAGAGATGCAAGAAAGAAAGAAAGAAAGAAAGAAAGAAAGAAAAAAGAAAGAAAGAAAATGACGCGAGAGATGGCTCCTCGCTGAGCTGTGACAACCAATTACATAACGGCACAGAGGAGCTCTCGCATTTAGATTCCTGTCCTCCACACTGGAGTACCCCTCCTCCCACCTCTCCATAAATGTAACAGGCAGTGATTTTCACCCAGCTATTAATAAACAACTGTTATTTGCTTGTCGTTTGCTTCCCCGTTTACAATATGATGCATGGATGGAAAAGGCAAGAAATTGTGTACGTACAAATGTCCATCCTTTGCAGACATGGCCACCATCTCTGTCTACTACAATAACATGGCAACAACCTCTGAAGACGCCACGGATCCCCTATAGCCTCTATATACAGAAAACCACCCCGTACTGAATCGCTATAGCAGTTTGCCCAATAAAACGCATCCATTTATATGAAAAATAATAACTAGATTGCATTGAGTCAGAAATGATGTGACATAAATAGTCTTCGCGGCAAAACAGTTTAATTCTGTCTCTAGCAACAAAAAAAACGCCATGACGCAAGATGCTTCGCTTGGTAACAATACCGTATGACGCATGCATAATTTAGAAGGTACAGGATTGCCAATGAAAGTAAATTCTGAAGGGACAAGGTAGGCAAATGATGCAACGAGATTGCTCGATCGAACCTTCACCATTGCAATTATTTGAACATCTAAAGAGAGCAAAACATTCGTGGCGCACTCGCTTACCAGATACACGCTGCTTGCCGAGCTGCACCGAGTCCAGCCTAGCTTTGACTGCAAATGATTCAGTATTTCCCCTTGCAGTGACAGAAGGTGACCTCCGCAAGACTCTCTGCAGCCTGATCACGATGCACGCAGCAAGAGCGAATACAACAGCACAGGCGCGACGTGGGAGGATGTCCCGACGTTTTGCTTTCAACGGACCACACAAAATTGACTGCAAAAGGGGGCTGATGCAAACATGATTATTATTATGATTATTATTATGATTATTATTATATTTGAATACATTTCATTTCCAATGACAATCGTGGTCGCTATTTTTGCTAATGAGAACGTAGTGGATTTTTCCAAATTTGGGTAAAGTGGGAGTTTCAGCCATATGGAGACAAACATGACAAACCGAGGGTTTGATGCAGATTAATATCGAGATTGTATGACATGATCCAATTTATTTCAGAATGCATTTTAGATTTTGGACAACACACTTTCAAGAATTGGATCAATCCACCATCCATAATTTCTTCAGATTATACCTTTGAACAACTGGGCCCACTGTTAGTGTACCAAACAAACCCTGCGAGTGGCTCGCTGTGGCGCTCCCTGGTGGGACAATAAAGTACTTTCCCTAATTTAGTCAACATGTTTTTAAATGAAACACAGTCGAAAATGTTAAACATATATTTAGAAAATATTTATAAACACATATTGACAGGAAATAAATTTACCAATTATTTAATCTTATGCATTTATTTAGGAAAAACTGGTTATTCGACGCTTGATAGTGTAAATGTTCGATGGGTCCAATTTAAAAATAGAACTTTGCCCTTCTTTGGTTGAACAATTTTTTTATCAGGATATCCCTTTGGGTTTGGGTTAACAAATTGTCCCGATGTGAGCGAACGTCTTATTTTGAAAACAGAATCACTACGATTGCACTCGCTGTTACGTCCAGCTTGCTAAAGATAAATTGGTTGCGGAAGCAACACAAACAAATCGACGTGATTCACGGAAGGTGAGTGAAATTCCGCATTGTTTTTCTCCCGAAACCAACGATGCGCCTTGTGTCACCAATTTAAAACGAACAATAGCTTTGCGAAGATGGCTGGCCTGGAAGTGTTGACCGGTTCAAATAACTTTGATTAGAGCAGCGGCCGGCAACGAGAGCTAAAAGATAGCTGGAAGCTAATCGATTTGGACGCGCAACAATATGTAAGCCGGAAGCTCATAGTCTACTCTCCTTCAACTGTGTTGCGTTGAGGACAGGTCGTGCAAGTAGGTATCTCCCGGTAGCAAGCAAATGGCATCTTTGTTGGCACGAGAAAGTTTCCTATATTTACGACGAAATATGCATATCGCAAAGGCTTACAATAATTTTCAAATGGATGCTTTATCTGATCATTGCTTGCCTGCTTATGGGAAACAAAGTGTAAAAAAAATGTAATTTCGCATGCTATTCCAAAATTGTGCGGCCCTAAAATATCCATCTATTCTGTTATTTAAAAGAGCATTGAATATGTTTTTTTTTTCTATGTAATTTTGAGATTTCCTACTTTGTGAGTGATCTTTGAGCTTGATCTCAAGTCTATTTCAATGCGTGGGAGTACCGAGGTGGCGAGGGTTTGTGAACTTGGCGTTTTATTTCCGGGTTAAAAAAAAATATATAAGCCACCAAAATAACTCTTATTTAACAAGTAATTAGATGGCCAAGGTAATATATAATAATAAAAATCCATTAATTGACTTTGGAAAGCTTATAAATAGCATACAGCTCCTTCAAAATGTATTGACCTGACCTCATACTCATAATCCCCTGTGTGGTTTGTCCCAAGTAGGAGGAGCAGTGAAACCATGTGGAAGTCACATGAATGAGAAGGATGAGGCCCGATCAACCAGAGCGTATCTTAAGGAAAGAGCCACTGCACAGAGTGTGTCCCTGGGTGGGGGGTTTCCATTCGCTGTAAAGCAACCCCCTGTATCCCCTTGCCCTGATTATATGCAATGAATAGTACCACTCCGTCCCCCACCATTAATGGAGATGCGGCGGTGGGCTATGTCTTGGTGCCATTCTTCCTCATCACCATCATTGGAATTGTTGTAGCAGTGGTAAGTTGACATGGTCTGTACCGGTGCTTCTCAAACTGTCATGATTGGATAAGAATGTATATTTCTGACTTCTTTTTCAGGTCTTGTACGTTCGTAAGAAACGAAGGTAAAAAATACAGTTCCAGTCCTGTTTAAGATGGTCTTATGTCTCCTTTTAATCTGTGTTTTGGTCTTCTTTGTTGTTTTCTCAGACTTGACAGACTTCGTCATCAGTTGTTACCAATCTACTCTTATGACCCCTCAGAAGAGGTGAATGAAGCTGAACAAGAAATGCTGTGGCGAGAAGAGGACACCAGAGTAAGGCACACTTTTCTTTGAAAACGATCATTTAGTTAGAATTAGAAAATAATAATAAATTGATAAATATTAATAAAGAATCACCTTTTGTGAGCCAGTGGAGGGGTTTGTGTGTCCCAATAATTGTTGGAGCTAAATTTTCTGGGGTTTTCTGCCTCTGGCAGGGTCACCCATAGCAAACAAGTCCTAAGTGAGGAACCAGACAAAGCACGGTTCATTGACCACTGATGACAATTGAAATCGATGGAACTCAGTTTTTCCTTGCCTGGACGCAGGTTTCTTTAATTTAAAATTTTAAAAATTACTCACAAGGGTTCCTGTTCCTGTTTTTGCGCACTTGTACAAATCGATTGATTTCTGTGTAGTGTGTGTGTGTTCTTTTTTTTTTTTAATCTGTGGTTTTGCTTGGTTACAACATACGGTGACGTGGCCAGGCTTTTACTCTTGTTTCCTCACAATTCAGTTCCTCTAATGTGTAGGAAAACAGCTGCAACAAGTTGAGAAAAGAAAATACAAATTTTGTGAACACATACTCGTAACTCAAGTTTAAACTTTTTTTCCCCCCCTCTGCTAGGATTGTTACCATCTCGTGGTACCGCTGCCGATTGCAGCTACTTGAAAAGTACATTCATTTCCTATAACACTTGTCACATTGGGGTGGAGCCTATCTCATTCTGGCAAGAGGTCACGTACACCCTGGACTGGAACTTTGAGACAAATCAGCTGTCTTGTTGCTCTTGGAAAATGTTGGTGTTGCGGTCACGTTAAAAACTCTTTCACAATCGTTTTGTTAATTAGATAAACCCAGCAATTTAATGGTGTCCTGTAATCCAAGTCTTGTCCAAATGCTTGGAAACCAGTAGATGGCAATGTTCACTACACAAAAACGGTAAAAAAAAGAAGAAGAAAAAAGTCAAACATGACCACTGACTTATTTGCGCTTAAGGTGCTCTGCTGCATTCAAATTGTAACAAATCACCTACATTTAGATTCTCTGAATTTGATTTCAATTTGAGGATGACACTAAAATGCTTTCTTGTCTTGTTAGGTTGTTCAAGGTTGGGCAAGAAATTATCAACAGCAACGCCCTCTTCTGACCAAAGATGCCTGAAGAATCCAAACCTGCTATAACCACAAAGATAGTTTTTTGTTTATTTGCCTACCCCTCCTATCTTAAAGTACAACAAGCAAAGGCATTGAAACTATGTTTCAAAATGCATTCAACATGTAATGTATTTAATGTAAAGTATTTATTCTCAAGCATACACTGAATTTCAGGGTCTATTGTTAAAACAGGTGCATGTCCTCCAGTACACACTTTGTTCACATCTTTCTGGTGTTGCTGAACATTCTGGAATTGATCAATACATTGGAATTCATTCCAGACTGCAGATTTTGCGGCACATCCGAGAAGCCGCGGCACATATAAAAGAAAAGATTTCAATTAGCACTCTTTCTGAATAAGTAAGCTCTGAATGAAAGTGTAATTTACATGTGTTTCACTTTCTAATTCGCTCAAATGTTGCTGCTAGCTTTTGTTTACACACCAAATCATTATATGATCCCGATTTGTGATCTTTGGGTGAGGCATGTAAGCCACAATATGCACATAAACACGGTCTGGTGGTCTTCTGAATGACTCCTGCTCCAAATATGTCCCAAGCACATGTCACCAGAAAAAAATCACCTCCAGCCATAGTTGAACGCCATGATTGTGACTGTACTCAATGATAGACCCGCCTACTTTATTGCCCTCAACTGTTTGAAGCCACTCTAGATCATTATTAGCTTGCAAGTGCGGATGCAGCTCATGGAATTTTAAACCGTTCAATTCATTTGAACAAGTTGTGCATTGTGATGGAGAGGACGTGTTGTGCGCAAGGCAGGTTATTTGAAATGTGATTTGTTGTTGCTCAGGTTTTCCTCAAATATGTTTTAACTGTACCTTTACTGAGCCTCACTTGGACCTGGATGGGAAAACTACTGATGCAAATTAGTCTGCACTGTTATGAAGCTTCCTTTCTGTCAACGATAAAAAAAAAAAAATCCTGATGAAATCAGTCATGATTATTAATTATACTGGTGTGATGGCAGAAACTATACTATGAACAATAATCTTCAAAAGTAGAGCCGCTTATGACTAAACAAAAGACAGGACAATGACAGAAAATTATCTTTATTGACCATTTTATCTCATACAAATTGCAGGGCACCATAGAAAATATATACATTGCACATTTATATACGGTGTCCATTAAAAAGAATGATTCCATCCTCAACAGTTTACAGTATATAAATGAACAGATGCAGATGTCAGTTTCCGATGTAAATCAGATTTTGTGAAAATCAATGCACAAAATAACCACTTGAATGGAAAATGTTAGGCTAAAAGCAGGAAAAGTGTCCAACCTTAAAATGTTTCAGTGCACCAGAAGAAAAAAATGAAAATTTGCTAAACTACCACAGTCAGCGAACGCAGTATTGTCACGCTGACAAATCTCCCTGACTTACTTCTCACTCACACCAGCCAAGCTTCCGTTGTGAGCTTTAGTCAGGTATTAAAAAAAAAAAAAAAGACTCATGTCCAGAGTACACAGTAACACAAAAACGGTAAAATGCAATGATATAAACTGTTGAATGAGGTATGAAAGTCCAGGCATTGTGTTGTCACTTTGCAGTTTTATAACCGAGGTTGTAGCGGCTGAGGTGTGTTGAAGAACTGCCAAGAGGACACTTGAACGTCCTTTTGTTGTTGTTGCAGGAAGCAAAACATCCTTTAAAAAAGGCTTATTACAACTAAGTAAGTTAATGGGAACCCACCCAAGGTGAATCAGCGCAAAAAAAAAACCATGAGCAGCCTTTTTAGCGAAGTACCAACAACTCCCAATTTTATTATTAAACTGCTTATGGCTGTACTGTTTGTCTTTCCGTTGACCGGGTGCGCGCAGGCAGAAACCGTCTGTAAAAAGCTCCCTGAAAAACCGACACTGATCCTCTCAATCTGGAACCCTATACTTTAAAATTGACAACACTTGAAAAGAAGCAGCACACAACTTGAAATGGGATTGAACTGGAAAGTAATCAAAACAAAAAAAACTACAAACACTAGTTGTCTCCCCCGCTACACACCAATGACAGAGGAGGCCGTCAGATAAGCTAACACCTAAAATGTCCTACGTGAGCAGATGTTCTACTTGTGAGCGGTGACATCGGGAAAGGGGGGGGGGGGTATGTATACCACCAGTGACCTATTCTCATCCTAAACAATGAAACTCAACTCCATCTAGCGTACGATGCGAAGGATAGGTTAAACCACACACCACACAAACACGAGTATTGGTAAAAATCACCTTTGTCCTGTACAAAACAGAGAAACTCTACAGCCCCTACCATCTCAGACTTGGGTATAATCAATAAGTAACATTGAGTAAATAGAAAACAAACAAACCAAAAAAAAGACTAATAACCATCTTTCAGCAGAAAAGAAAATACACTCGGCCCCGAGAAGCCCACCTTCTCCGGCATAAAAATCCTTGCGATGTCATGACGTAGAGAAAAGGGCTCGTCATCTGTCATTGTATGTGATGCTCAGAGCTACGCTTGCGCAAGGTCCAGCGTTTTTATCCAGTGCTGTTGCATGAGAAATGTACTGGGTAGACCCTTACTTGAGCCGAGGGTCCTATCAGGGGGATAGTGGTCATGAAAGTGGCACTGGTGTTGAAGATACAGTCCAGTTACAGTAAGTCAGTATGCTGAGAGAGGTAGCACGTGTTACTATTACTGGTCCTCTTCCTCATCCTCTTCGTCTTCTTCCTGCTCCGACGACTCCTGTGATGCTTTCTCTTCCTTTTCCTAAAACGAGATGGAAAAAACCAAATGAGTTTGTGCTCAACAGAAATGCTGAGTCGAATCTCGATGAGTCTTTCTTTGGATCAATGTTATCCTAAATCTTGACAAACTGCTGTGGCATGAGGAGGGATGGGTGACTCAGGATGGTGGACTCATGAGTCACAATGAGGCATCCGGCTTCCTTTACTCACTCCCAACTGGATGTGTTCATTCATAAAAAGAAGTGGCGGGGTAACTACGGGTCATTGCTTCATGTGACTAATGTGATCCAGGCGGCAATCCAAACACACCCATTACCACTCGTGCATAGAACACTTTCTACTACGAAACCACATCGGCTTCCTTGATGGAACGGTGTCAAGTCAAGATTTTGTTTGTTTTTGTGTGTTCCAACTAGAAAACTTGCAAAATGGCTTGAAAACTATTATCCAAAGTAACAACAAAATTTGGGGTCTTTTATCAACTGTTAAATTTGGCTGTTTGGTTAGCATGTGGCTAACCTCTAACCTCTTTCACCATATTGGGTCGAAAACAAAATTGGATTGTTCCTTTTATAAATCACCCATTTCAAGACAGGCAGCAGCAATTGCCAGCAGAGTCAAAGTCAAAATACCCAAAGCAAAAAGTGACTCATCTTGAAGGATTTTGGCATGCGTGTATGGGAAATATTTTACCCCAAAATCCCCGTATCAATTCTAATGCAGTTACAACCAAACAATTCTTACCTCCTTCTTGGGTCTTCCTCTGCGTTTGGCACCAGGGGCAGGTTCTGCCTTTGTCTTTGGAGAGGGAAGGGGCGTGGTTAGATAAAGTACTGTGCAAAACTCAAGTATCAGTGCATCATGCTAAATGCATGAAGCCCATATTCAGGTTTACCATATCATAGTCAAATTTAAAAAGGGCACCTAGGGATCAAACCACATATCAGCAGTAATATTGCCTGAAATAACATATTAAACACAAAATGTTTGTTTTGCTGCCTGCAGGTGGCAGCAAAGCCTGGACAATAAGATCTGGACAAGGGGCACTGGGTTCATTGGCTATTATCTGGAAGGCCAACAGGAACTGCACACAGGGCACTCCAGTTCGCTGGCCACCTGGTCCGAAGCTCAGAGACAGCTGGTGGAAGCCGTCATAGACGTAAACCCTCAGACACTTGGCTTTTCTTGCTAACCCTATATCACAAACGCGTGCGCATGCAGGAGCAATTTGCCTTCCCTCACACGTACAGTAGCAGCGAGGACAATGCTCATGGGGGGAGTCGCAGGGTTCAGAGCGAGGGAGAAAATCAGCTGTTGCTATGGAGACAACAGGCTGAGAAGAACTTGGACAGTGTGTGGAGCGGGGTGTTGGGGGTGGGGTCTCAGCGTGGAAACACCATTGCAGCCTCTGTACCTACGTCACCCTTTGCATGACACGCTGCAGGATGCTGCAGATCAGGAAGTACAGTCATGTACTTCCTGCAAAAAAAAACTGGATTTACAATAGGGAAGACACGTTTTGACAGGAGGGGAAACAATGAAATAATCTAAAAGCAAACTTGATGGGTTGCCAGGTCTTATTTTCTGGTTATGACCCGGTCAGCCAGTCTTTGCAGACGCTACTTTGCCGCATGAAGACATGATGGACTTACTTTGCCCTTGCTGCTGGGTTTGTTTTTGCTGCCCTTGGGTCGTCCTCTGGACCTCTTTGGAGTCGGCGATCCGCTGGGCTCCTGAGACTCGGGACGCTGACGTCAAAACAAAATGGGAAAAATCACAGTGAATGAGCGATGACTGACTTGCACACAATTTACTCTGAGCTCGTAAATGTATCTAAGAAACTATGCTAAATATGCAGACACACCTAAACTGCAAAACGTGCCAATAATTGTGCAAGCAATACATTGATATATAAAATCGGCTCCACTCGTATTCTTGTGACAACATGCACTTGCGGGCCTTGACTCCTCTGATTGAATTTCTACTGCAGCTTTTGACTATCAACGCTATTCAATAGACTGCGCAGCGTGACGGCCATACCAGCCACCCTCAACCTTGCAATGTCAGCCAATGCATGAGGAGTGGCGGTGGGTCTGAGAGGGTTAAAACCGGTTTGTGTGTGTTGGATTACAAGTTCCTGACAAACACAGGAAGTTTGTTGATGGGGGGCTTCTACACCTCCCATTAATCATGGCCGAAACACACGTTCAAATTGGGACTCGTACCTGAAGTAAAGACTTGCTTTTCACGGGACGCCTGAAATGCGCCATTAGCTTTGGAGACACTTTGGATCATGTGCGGGCTACATTCCCAAAAGTGATGAGTCATGCAAACTTTATACACCTTATCACAAAACCTGCACTTAAAAGTTTATTTTGCCCTTCTTACCTGAGGAAGTTTGCGGGGTCTTCCACGCCCCCTCTTCTCTGTCGTCTCCTTCTCCTTAGATGACACTGTCCCCTTGTCGCTCATATTTACTTCTCACACCTAGGACATAAAAACCACACCTGGTCAGAGTCGCTTGCAGAAGACAACGTGCCGAGTTCACATAAATGGGGGTGGGGGATGGGTCGTGATGGAAGAGAGAGAGAGCGGGGGGGTGGCGGGGGCTCTGAGGCAAAAAAAAAAAGGCGCAAAGCCACGACGCATCCAGCCCTTAAAGCAACTCTTCCCAGAGGCGCTATTTCGGTCCCGCGTGCGCTCCACAGCGGAACGGAGCGCACGCTTCCGCCTCGCGGATCTCCGTTGAACCGGTTTGCACGGTGTAGCCACAAGCCGCAGGCCTCACCGTTGCATTCACGTACCGACCGCATCCCAAGGCCCATGCATGCGTGCATGCATGCATGCACGCACACCTCTGGCCACACACACATGCACACAATAACCCGTGGAAGCGTTGCGTGTGCTATTGCTATCGCACCCTTCTGCGCAAAAATGTCAAGAATACATTTCAAAAAATGAACCCAAGAGTACGAACGAGCCCGCGAGGTGCGCGTCGTGTTTTGTGGCGGGCCTACAGCAACAATGGACGGCTTCTCATTGAAAGCATGTCGCCCTCCTTTCACCGGAGCTCGAGCGATTGAAAATATTCGCAAACCATCGTGACGGTGCGTTGGTCTCTGCAAAATATGCACTCACCTCTACCGCTCAAGTTTAACCTCCAGCTTAAATTACACAGCGAAATATCCCCTTTAAGCCGGGTGCTTATAGCCGGTTAAAGAGCCCTGCACCGACCCACAAAGCGTCGCGTTGAGACGACATACAAACACACAGCCCGCCCCTTTAACTCCCAGCTCGATTTAAAGCAACGCAGCATTGGCGAAAAGGCTGTTTTCCCCTCAAAAAAAATTCTTACCGGCGGGTTAATGGGTTTATTCCAACGTGGTCCTAAAAATAGCATGTGCGTCTCCTCTCCGGCAGATAAAGAAAAAGGCGCCAGTCAGGAGGAGTTTTGGGGCAATATAAAGAGCCGCCCTCATGGGAGCAGGGGGACTGGGGGCGGAGATATGATAAGTGGGCCACCAACGGCACTGGACCGGCTCAACCCCCCCAGTGTCTTTCCTCCCTCGTTGGACTCGGCCACACAATAAAATGCGTGTACAACTCGCAGCACGCACACTGCAACTACTGAACACAATGGAGGGGAGTGTTCAAGTGTTTTACAAGGCATCTTTCCCCATGAAACTCTGCAGTTCACAGTGATGGAGAAGATGAGGAACAAAGAACATTTTATTCACAAATGTATCTTTATACCACAATTGACAGTTAAAAAAAAAAAATCCTATTGTTAATATTTGGATTAAGTATGTCAAAGCAATTTCAAAAAAAGATATTTCAAACTGAATTAACTTTTTACCGTTTTTTTCCGTGTATAGTGCGCCCCCATGTATAGTACGCACCCCTAAAAATGGCATGCTGATGCTGGAAAAAAGCTTTGACCCATGTATAATACGCACCCAATTTTTATGATTTTGTTTTAAAAAAAATTTTTTTTTTTTTTTAAGTCCCAATGATCGTCACACACGCAGGGAGGCAATGGGTCCCATTTTTATAGTCTTTGGTATGGTTTTAACTAGGCTGGATGTAATTTTTTTTGTTGGCGTTGATTTCTCCGACTGCCCGTAAACGCACCACCGCGCTCCGTGCGCATGGAGCGTGTTTGAAGTGAACAGCAGAGAAGAAAGGAACAAGGCAAAGTGTTGTGAAATAAAATATTACCTGTAATACGGATTTAGGTAGAGAACTGAACTCTCGCTCTTTATATAGCTGACGTGTCTTGCTCATCCGTTCTGCGCATCTGTAATGGCGGCCTCCGTATGATATCCGGTTTGCGTGTGTGCGAGAGCGAGCGAGAGAGAGAGCGTGCGAGAGAACGCTCAACCGTAGCGCGCCGCCGACCGCCCAACTGCACCGGGCTGGTCGTTTATTGTGACAGAGCCGTCGCTGAAATTTAGAAGATATTTTTAAAGTCCTGATGTACTTTCTAAAATTTAAGTGGACCTCAGTGCACACTGCGCAGGGAGCTTAATTTGGTGCAGCGCGCCAGGCGCTCACTGTCGCATTGCTTAAAGAGCGCCTTTGTGTTTTAGGATGAACAGCAAAGACCAAAGGAACAAGGAAAAGTGTTGTGAAATAAAATATTACCTGTAATACGCATTTTGTTATTTGCTGATTGAAACTGCTAATTAAACTGTGAATTGAAACTAATAGGAAGAAAACAACTCTCGCTCTTTATATAGCTGACGTGTCTTGCGCATCCGTTCTGTGCATTTTATTTCACAACACTTTGCCTTGTTCCTTTCTTCTCTGCTGTTCACTTCAAACACGCTCCATGCGACCGCAATGCTCTCGTATCAGACGCTTGCTCGATCACCTGCTCGTTTGCTGTCCCGTGCGCGCACGAAGCGCGGTGGTGCGTTTATGGGCAGTCGGAGAAATCAACGCCAACAAAAAAAATTACATCCAGCCTAGTTAAGACCATACCAAAGACTATAAAAATGGGACCCATTGCCTCCCTGCGTGTGTGACGATCATTGGGACTTTAAAAAAAAAAAAAAAAAATTAAAAAAAAATTTTTTTTTTTTTTTTTTTTTTGTACCCATGTATAATGCGCACCCCCGATTTTAGGGCAATAAATTAGTAAAATTTTGCGCACTATACACGGAAAAAAACGGTATTCTCAAATTTCAACCATCTCACTGGACTTTGAGAAGTCTAAACATAAGCCTGCCTCACATCCATAACTACTAAAACTGAGCAAATAACTACAATCTGACCTGCGTGATTGCTCAGCAGCTACATGCTTCTGCTTGGTGATATTATACATAAATCTAACAATAGTTTTAAGACTTATTTGTATACTCTTCATCTGGAGATTTCCTGATAAGGACCGACTTTGATAAAGACCCACTTCACCGAAGACATCTTCTTGCAGCGCTTCATCAACTCATTCATTGCCATCGATGGCTGTAGATGTACAATCTCCACTTTAAATAGACTGGTAGTGAATGAGTTAATATATATTTAAAAGTAGCCCCTCCGTCCATATTAACTGTTGTGTGTTCACTCCCACTGCGGCGCAAACGCCCATATGCTGCAGAATGACAATACAAGCTCCACGAGTGACAAAAGATTCTCGCATTTCATCGTGTGCTGCTGTTTTGCATATGATAAGATATACATCTAACATGCACTGTATGGGTGTGTTGGATGCAGGCCAATGTTCTGCTCAGCATGTGCGAGCCTTGCGTGGCCACCCCCTTCGTTCCTTGTTTTTTACTCTATTCACTTCCTTCCTCTACATCTTCCCCAACAACTTCAGGCCCATCCCCCTTCTCTGTCACAGCAGCCCATCAGAATGTGGATGGAGAGGAGGAAATAGGTCCTCTTGTGTGGGTTTGTCCTTCTCAGCCGTTGGCACCACCTGAAGCCCAACGCGGGGACTGAGCAACAATGCATGCACATGATGAGTGTGAATTGAAACTCCCATATGGAGAAGTAGTCAATATTTCCAGAGATCCTTTTATAATTTTCTACAATTCCATTTTTTATAATCTTGCCAACTAAGATGAAGGTGAAAATACATTTTCTTGTGATTGGGGCGAGGGCTTGAATGTGAATGAATCCACATTCCTCACTCTGGTGGCTTTACCATTAGTGAGTGCACAAAAATGTCAATTTTCAAATTTCAATTTCAACAAAATAAAAGAACATTCTTGAACTTGCTTAAAATTCCCTTGTGGCAAGAAGTAAAACTGATGAGGCCTTTAATGATCTGTTACCCACCGCCTAATTTACATGGCAACAGTAAGGAGCTTACGGCCATCTATTTTTTTTCCCCACTTAAAGCACTGGTCTACTGGGAACCTACGTTCAAAGAAGCCACCCAAGGAACTGGTGAGACGGTTTGGAATCCAAACTGAAATCTCCTAAGAGGCAACCACTTTGCTCACCCTCTCCTGGCTCTTGAACTGTGCCACAGCTCAAAGCAGACAGATCCTATTAAGCATCTCAGTGGGAGGGATGGTCAGCGTGGGGGTCTTAGCCTACTTTTTTATGCTCATACTGATGTCCTCTTACCCTTTTCTTTCTTCATATATACTTGCCCTCTGGGACGCACGTTCTAGCAATCCACAGTGTTTAAACCGCAAACGCTGCTGCGGCCAAACCGGCTGACAGATGTGGACGGAACCATCCATTCACCTTCCCTGGCCTTGGATGGGGCTGAGTAACAAACATGTTCGCACGCCACTCACATCCTCCTCCTCGCCATAGGAGAGGATGAAGAAAGCATGAAGGAGGGACGGACACATCCACTGGGAGGAGTGAAGAAGGTGTGGGAGTAGCAAGGTGGGTGGAGACCCAAATGTGTGTGGGCGTCTTTTCCCCTTGTGAGAGGGGGTGGATGGAGGTTAGTGGGCGGGGGGATGGGCCGTTTATGAGTAGTATCTGAGTCACACAAACACAGGAAGTAGCGCGTGCAGCTTGTTTGGTGAGCACACTGCTGTATTTATGTTGAGGCTCCATATGCAGACAATAATTGGAGCTCTCAAAATACTTCATTTTACCTTCTTTCGTCTCTGAGTCAACTTTACATCGCCACATCCTGACATTTGAGCATCACTCACCCTGTGACTCAAGCGTTTGATATTTTCAAGAGTGAAAACAGAGTTTTTATTTGAAACTCGTTTTGGCACCAACACTCACAATCTTGGACATGACTCATCTTTTGAATAGTAGAATTATTTGAGAAATGTATTTTTACTTATGTGATGCACGAGACTATTTCAAATCTTAATGTGCAATGTTGCCCCTTATTCACATAGTGCTGTGAGTGGGAGGTCAGAGGTCAAGGGCTCCGGTAGTCTAGTGTACTTGAAAGTGCTGTTGCCTTTCAGTGTCAGTGTTGTCTATTATAGTTGACAGTGAACTCGTGGTTTGTAAGTTTTTAAAAAGAACAACACATGCCTTATTTCTATCTAAGGTTTTATATTGTCCACAGGCATGTGTGTGAACGGCGAAGTCTCTTAATTCGAATGATGTATTTTGATATATTTATGGAAAAGACTTCACACGTGAGTTTATTAACACTCATGAATATTCCATTTTTTTCAAGTAAAAAAAAAAGTCAAACTAAAATTCTTCCATTTTTTTTGGACTTGGGACCAATCCTAGAATCAGAATCAATTTGATTGGCCAAATATATTAAAAACACTCAAGGAATTTGTCCCCCGTGTTTTTAGCAGCTCTACTCTTACAGCGATAAGGCAAGCAAATATAGCAAGATGAACAGATTAGTATATCTACTCTACATTTGGCTGGTTAGCAGTAGAGGGTTATTCAGCCTTTTATTTATTTATTTATTTATTTATTTATTTATTTATTTATTTATTTATTTATTTATTTATTTATTTATTTATTTATTTATTTATTTATTTATTTATTTATTTATTTATTTATTTATTTATTTATTTATTTATTTATTTATTTATTTATTTATTTATTTATTCGTTTGTTTATTCATTTATTTAGTCAATTAAAATCGGGCTTTCTGGTTCTTTAGGTCTAACACAACAATCCGAACCAATGTCCCCCCCTGGTGTTGATACACTTAACATACAACTATTTTAAGGCGCAGAAATAATATCATCCACTAGAGAGCAGCCGTATGCCGTGAAATCTTCACATCGCGTAACAAAATAAAAAGACCCTCCACTCAATTTAGCCGTTAAGGTTTTGCACTGTGTTTTTTAAAGATGATGATGATGATGTTGATGATGAATTACAAAATACAGAATAGGAATACAAGCATTTCTTTTGCCATACAGTTAGCACTTTAGTGCCATCTGAAGCTTGCTCTTCACAAATAACAACCAGAAGCTTTTGAATTGAATTGAAACTTAATTCCTGCTCTGAAGCTCATCAGGTGGACAGAAGCTCAGTGCTGACTTGAGAGTATGTTTTGGCATTCTTGCACCATGGAGGTGCATATGAAAAAAAAAATATATATATATATGCATTTGTTTATTTGTTTATCTTTCTGGCACGGTTCCTCTGTTTTACCTGATTGATCAAACGGGGAGGGGATCCTCCTCACATTCCAACAAAGCCACTGCAATCCCCAGAGACAGGCGACAATCCTGACGGCATCCGTGCTTGCTACATCTACAACGACGATCAGTGTTCATTTATCAGCACTTTTGTTTATTTGTAGCGAGAAAGGGGGCACAGAATCCATTCACGGAGACTGCAAAACCACCACAACAAATAAAAGCTGGGCTGGTGGATAACCGTGTTTACAGACTTCTTCAAACAGGTGCAAGGCTCAGCTGCAGAGTTGAGTGGCTTCAACATTTGTCCTATCGATTCCACTTTACTTGTCCTCCTGTCAAGAAGGTTGGACAAAAGGCACCACAGCCTGTCACAACAGACCAAACTCATTTTAAAGGAACAAATATTGGCAGGGACGTATGATGACTTTGAAGGAGGGAGAGGTTATGTGCTCTCTTTCTTTCTGACAACATACACTGTATATTGATCAACTGCAATGACAACGTAGCATAAACAAACAAAAAAAAGCAAACAGAGTTGATGAACCTTAAATCTGTTTTTGTTTTTGCACCAATGCGCCCTCTGTGATTGGGCAGCAATTTTCAACAGTTTTCCAAACGAGAGGCAAATCTTATTTTGCTTCAAGCTTCTATTTCTCTCCATGAATATCTATCAAAGTACTTTCATACATGAGTGCCATTATATTGAGTGTAACATTAGTTTTCTAGCTTAATGCTAACATACAGTATGAAAGTATATATTAGCTGGTGCGGCTTATAGTCCGAAAATTACGGTACATGTCTTCCGCCTGTGTGAAAACGTTTGTGCATTTTGATTGGTTATGATATTCACATTATATTTCCATATATTGAATTGCCACAAAGATAGTGGCGAGTGTTGTGTGTGGAGTTCTGCCTTATCGCTCAATGTGCAAGAGCCCTAAGGGTTAAACATCTGAGTATTGGAATTCCTGGAGGTTACTTCAGCTTCAGGTTACTGACCATCTACTTCTTCTTGATATCATCGATTAATTCCTACTGTGTCAGGCTAAGACATGCACTCCACAGGGGACAACACACTATCCTATTTGTACATGTACTATGCACAGCTTTTGATTGAACAATGTTTTTATTTTATTTTAATTCATCTTTAAAGGGAACAGCTTATGTACCGGCACTGAATATGCTACCGGTACAAAAATTCATCTTTGTTTGCTGCTTTACGTTTACACATCTGCCGTGGCAAATTGAGTGATGGAGACCTGAATACTGTGTCAGGTCCAATATTACCTGACAGATCATCTCCCTGACACCAGGATGTCCATCTCTTGACCACATGACAGTGTTGGGTATCCCACACCGGCGTGCGTCAGATAGCTGTCTATTGATGAATGATTAGAGTTGCTGAGGATGAAGTAGGCCACCGCCACCCACGGGGGTCTAGCTGAGACGGATGGGCCCATTTGTAATGCAGAGGGGCCACCCCGGCAGCATTAACTATTCAAGTGTGGTTATCCCCGGGTAATGGTACGCCGGCAGCACTGCAACTGAGTCCCACAAGAGAAAGTGCAATTTTAATGTTGATAAATGGGACCTGCGTCTGTGGATTATAAGGTCCGTTCTCCATTTTGACTGATTATCTGCTAAACGCCACGTGTGGCTGCTAAAGAATGCGCAGTCAGTGAACGCAGTGTAAAATGACACAAACACATGATATGCCATCACAACTACAGTGTATGACCTACACATTTGAAGTCATATGTACTTTAAATTGGATTTGGTGGTTGCCTAGAGCTACTTAGCTGACTGAATGATTCAATTAAAGCTCACCTTGATGGATTACTCCATCTTTAAATGGCTTCCATTACATGCCCCTTCCTCAATATGGGAGCAAAAAATTGTGCTTGCCAAAAAGTATCTCAGAGCATGATTTGTAAAATCAAACAAGTTGCCACTTTTTCCACAAAAAATATTCTTCACCTTTACCTGGCCTTGGGAAGATGAAAGACTTTCTGTGAAAACTCTCCCAACACATAAATGTTCAATGTTCTCCTGTCTTGTCACCTTGCAGTCCATTTTCTGTCCTCACAGTGGATTGGGATGAGGATGCACCAGGAGTGCAGAATTGAGACATCTATTCTCTGTAGGGATAGGCAGAGTGGTGCTCGACCTGCCCACTGAATAAATCATTGCTTAGCACTTTCGCGAGCTGCGGTCCAATTAACCAAAGGGGATTGTGAATAAATGCAGTTAGGTGGCGTGATTAATTACTGGGTATGAAAACAGACCCAAAGCAAGTGAGCTTTCACTTTACAGACTTTAGCTTCCCCGGCGAGAAGCATTGTTTGGTTTGAAAATTCCAAACATAGAGAACAACTAAAATGCAGACACCCACAAAACCAACATAGCGTCACACATTTCACACACTGATCATCTTCATAAAGAACCCTCATGCAACACGTAAAAGGAATAATTGAGAGGAGAAACGGCGAAACGTTTCACCTCGAGGGTGAGCCCTTGAATAGCAAATTAGCAAATTATTTCCTTTTATATTCCCCGTGTAACTCTTAGTTGTACAAGTGCAACACAATTCAATATTGCCTTTAATTGAACGTAAAAGGCAGAAGAAAGGTGGAAGGGGAAGGTTAATGCGGCTGACGTAAAGGGGAAACAGCCCTGGAAGTCTTGCCTTGTCACCTCCTGCCGACTTTGCAGCCCCGATGAGGAGCCAATTAGCCTCAGTCAGTAATCAGAACAGAACCACGCAGAGCCCGAGTTCTGCCCTCACTCTCTGGGGCGATTAAAGGCCTCTCCAAGACAACTGCTGGCAATGACCTTCGTCTTTCTATCAATAACTGACTCAGGCCTCTGACTGCTGCTGCCTCCGATAGAAAGGTCACCTGGGAAGTAACTAATGAAACTGGAGGAAAGAAGAGACACGGATGTAATCAGACCAAGCACTGGTACAAAGTTAAAAAAAAACAACCTGACTTTTATATACTATTTGTGCCACTTGGCGGGAATAGGTAGGTGTCATTTGCGAGGTTTGTCATTTGCCCCAATCCTGCAAGTCAAAGGAAAATCCAAATTAACAAATGTATATTTAACTTTGTCATGCATTTGCCGGATTTCAGTCAGAAGAAGACCGTAATATCAAATAGAAACATTTGAACACCGGTTAAAAAAAAATCAAACTGGCTTCCTTTTTTATTTTACCGTTGGAGGCAACATTATCATGTGTTTGTACCAAAATGTGCCTTTCTGTTTTAGACATCAAATTCAATACCAGGCAAGCAGTGATAACCCACCCTGACTCATCCTCAATAGAGCCGCCCCAAAGACGGTTTAGCACTGATGGATTGGTAAGAACTATCACAAGTAAAACCAATTAAGATAAGCGTGAATGTTCAGTTCACCTTATTTTGCATCTTCACACTCGGTCATAGTTCCATTTTTTGATCATTGAGACACATACTGTACAATTGTATAACAAGAAAACCTTTGTTTTGTTATTTTTCCTGGGGCTGCTGAGTGGTAATCCTGTTCACTACGCCTTATTTTTCGGTGTAAATCTATTTATGGCTTCATCCGAGGCAGCCTTTCCTTCCATAATGTAGAGCTTCATTTTACATAAAATACACTCCAGATTTAGTCTGACTCCAACGTCTTCCAATGAGTCCAGCCAAACATGACATCCTGTAGAGGTGTTTTTGGTGGCTTTTTTTCCAGATAACGTGAACGACTCTTGGATCCAGCTATGAACATTTCTCTGAACCGGATTACATTCACACACAATATTCTCACTTGAGATAATCTGTGGTAAGGGATAAAAGAATGAGGAGAAGGTTCTCAGTAGAGATAACGGAGGGATATTGGTGATCAGATAGAATTAGGGAGAACATTTCAAATAATTGGATAGAATGGCTGCCATACACAGAGATGTAAGTTATAATATTATGTGCCTACATGGATTTCTTATCGGAACTGTGCACCACCCACCAAAAGATGGCTGGCGAACCACTTTTGGGTCCCGACCCACCAATTGAGAATCACAACTTTCGAGGTCCCACTGTAATTACGTTTTGCAGACCCAGTGAAAAAAAAAACAATACTGCATTAAATTGGTTCGTAACATGTTAGAAATCTCAGTTTTGTTCTTTTTTGTGCTGTGGCTTAGTAGTGCATGTTGTGTGTGTGTGTGTGTTTTTTGTTTAAATTTATTGATACCCGTTCCCTGTGAAGTCATCTGAGGTGTACTGTCTTCAAGATGAATGGGTGCAAAAAGAAATGTGGCTGAACATTCTTTATTCGAAGCTGGGAGAGGCAAGTAAATTATAAATTAGATGCCATATTTTTTTGATAAATAAACCATGAACATGCCTTGTTTCTTAGGCGCTGGAGTTGCTATTCAGAATGACACTTGAAATATTGTCAAAATATTTAAAGGCGAAAAAAATAAAAGCATAGCACTATTAATTCTGTCCAATAATCACAGCAGGCCTAGCCATCTGCCTGACAAGAAAACATAATGGTCCATCATACAATATGACTGCAGTGTCATTTCCTGTCTCATCATGTGACATGTGATGCATAAAAGGAATATCTGGTGTGTGCAATATGGATTTTAAGGGCATTAGAAGATGCAGTGAGCGATCAATCAATTTGTCTTCAAGTAGCGCAAATGAGCAAATGCAGACACATTTATCCCTCATGGCTGCTCGAGTGTTTTATAAATATAGAGGAATTATTTAAGTCTGATGGCCATTGAGCTGAGAGTGTTTCATCTCCGACAGCATCGCAACAGGAATACGTTGCTGTTGTTTGCGCTGCAATTGGCTGACGATCATTTCGGAGTGGACACGTTCAGCTGTCAAGAACAGGAAAAAATATTTTTCTTCCTTTGTTATTCAGGATGAGAGCAGACAAATTTGATTCAGATATTTTACATTTTAAGTATGTATGAGAAATATGGTGGCTTAGATATATAATAGAAAAGGGGATGACTTTTTATATACTTTTTTTCTATTTAAGGAAGTGGTGCAAATGAAATTCAAAACACAGAACAAGATAGACGTTGGCTACATTGTGTATTCATAGAATTCATTAATGAATAAGTGATCATTTCAATTTGTCAAATCCAGATGGCTGCCAGGGATGTATTTCCTTTAATTGCATTTGATTTTTTGCCCCCTCCTTTCCTTCCATGTATTACATATATCCCATTGAACTTAATTCTTTACTCTCCTGTACGTTTATGTCTTGCATTACATCACACAAAGAACAATCCGGGCACATTTGGGCCGAGGAGGGACGTGAATCTCTTTAACAACCAATTTGAAACAACCCTGGCTCAATTAAAATCCCAAACACAAATCCTTGTAGGCAAAGCACGAGGAGAACAATTTGTTCCAGGAGGACTTTAAAGGTCCGTCTAATGCGCCCAACATTGGTACTTACTTTATTTTATAGATCTAGACTTAAAAACGATGTTTGCAGAGACCCAAAACAGACTCAGTGAGATCTTAAGGCTTATTTTCTGATGGTTTTTAAGCAGGTCTTGGCCCACTCACATTTTTTATACTTGTATTTGTATTATTTCTGCGGATCCCTTTGAGATATCCTTGGGCCCTCCATTTCCCCCGCCCACCCAATAGAAAAAAATCCTAGCTCCGCCTGTGGTTCCTTTAAATCGTTGATTTAATTGAAATTTAAGTAATTTAAGATAGTTATAAGAACATATTATTTTTTACTGGTTATCTTTGTGTGATTTTAATATCATTTTACAAAAGGTGATCGACCAACAGACTATTCGAATTCCGGGTGTCTACTGTTGGTGCCATAACCTACAAGTGACAAAGTCAGACACAAAGACAAGTCCTCTATATAAGAGCAGAGGTTAACGCTCAGTTGATGAATGCTTATTGCAGTGAGTGCCACCTGCAGTGACAATTACATCTGTGGGAGTGCTGCAGTGTTCAGAGGTAGGACAGCAGGAAGAGACTTTGATGGCACTGTGCCCGGAACTTTTCCGTCTGTCTCGCAGCTGATGTAACCTTAATCACCACCTCTCAAGAGAGGCGGTTTGATCACGGAGAAAAGTGCCATCGCACAGCCAAAAATGACTTCTTAAAGTGTAATCGTATGTACTGATATGAGATTTCCATTGCGCAACATGCACGGAGCCATCTGTGGGAAGGCAGTTGGGAACTTTCATCTGTTGTTTGCACAAGATTTTCCAAGCTTTGTTTTTGCGGGGATTTATGTGGCTTAAGGGGTGTTTTTATCTTTATTTAATGTGGCACTTTGTCTCTGTCAGGTGGCTGTCACAGTATTTCTGTGTGAGCAAGGGTCTGAAGGCATTGTAGAGGAGAGACATCTGTATTTTGCTAACAAATTTGCTGCATGGAAGATGAATATCTGTCGTTCATCAAAAAGTTCTTAAAATATTTGTAAATTGGTCTTGATTGTACTGTAAGTCTTCAAATTGCTTCTTTATCTACAATATGGCCTATTTTGATTTTTCAACCCAGTTTTACAAATACTACAAAAGCAGAGTTAAAATTAGACAGCAAGTTACTGAAAGCTGTTTGTTGCCTTTGTGATTTTTATCACAATTGACCCAGAACAGGAAAAGCAATTACAGGTGGGTAGTTGCGATTTTACCCTCAACCAATGGAGGGCAAGTATATTCTACTACAGAAAAGCATCAAACAGGGGATTTTAATTGTTGGGGACTCCAGAAATCATCATGCACGCACCTGTAGTTCCATAGTGGTATCACTGATAATGTTTATTATTTTTTTTATATTTTCCAGTAGCCTGTTTCACACCATTGTGTCCTGGTTTCCTAACAGCTGGCCTAGACCCTGTTGTCCCGGGCGACGTGTCCGACCTAGTATGATTTTCTCACTATTTGTGTCACTCTTGAGGTATCGGCGGATAGCATGAAGGGTCTTGCCTAAGAATCCCACTGGATATTACCAAATCCCTGCAAACAACCAGACCAAGATTTCGTGGGACTACCAGATCCAGACCGAGAGCCAACCAGCCTGACGTAGTTATGATGGGTAAACATCAGTAGACAGACAGCATCTGTGATAGATGTAGTAATCCCGAATAATAGCAACATCCGGAGAAAGAGCTGAGGGCAGAACTCGAGAAGATATGGAGGCAGCACTGACGCAATGAGGGCACCGGAGGCAGTTACCTCCAAGCTGAAGCAACATCTGAGAATCATGTTACACCAGAGCAGCATATTAACAAATTGGCTGGGCAACATAAAGACAGTCTAGCTTGTGAAGAACACAGACAATGCTTTATTTTTTATCTGTTCCAATGATTAGCTCATGAATTTTGCATGGGCGCATGAACTGTAGTTTGTCTCGGTTTCTTTTCCATCAAGCTGTTGCAGCTGATGGAATGTTTGATACATTTTGATATTTTTTACATGCATTGTAGCCAGTTTTTCATAAAACAAGACTTTTTACATATTCTGTACAGTTCACGTTGGATTACTTCAAATCTTTACGATTATGACTAAAACATACTGTACATTATAATTATTCAAATACATTATGGAAACAAAGCATTGAAACTCACATTTGCACCTCAACTGAATGTATATGAACACATTCTATTATTTGAAGCTGAGCATCACCAGTGAATATACTGGAGGACATTTTAAAATGTCTGAAGGCCAAACATTTATTCACAAGTGTTGGACTATGTTCAAGACTTTTAGTTTTATAATTGCAAATATGTGGTTCTGTATATTGGTTACGCCTTGCCATAGAAGGAATTTATGACGCAGCTGTTTAAATCAAACATTTATTCGTTAGCCGTGACAAATGATCGTGCTTAATTTGACCCTCTGCAATGAGCAACACAAATGATCTAAAATAATGAATGAATGAATTAATTATTTCTACACCCTATTTTGTTTAATGTGTTTGCTTTTCACATTGGCATTGTTGTTCCGAGTAGATAGTAATTAAATGATCATGTTAAATTAATGTAATTGCTATTCATTTAACCTTTAAAAAAAGGTGATTTAAACACAACGATTACACTCATGCCGGAAAATGTCACCTTTAAATTCATGTGCTTCTTATCATTAGCATATTACTTTAATTAAAATGAAATTATTTTTTTGTGGGGACATTTTTCGAGTGGCATGTTCAGTGTCTTAGATTGTGTATTAGACAAATGCAAGTAACCTACTTTTAAGTCCCTCACATAGTGGCGCTCCCAAAATGCAGTCAACCACCACACACCCAGAAAAAAAAATGAATCTGGAAAATGGAGTCGACTTGATCACGTGGTCTAATAATCAAAGCGACACTAATTGGACTGATAGATCAATATGTGCAATCAGTGCCATGGTGATTAAAAAAAAAGAAAGAAAAGCAATTCCAATGAGGGTATGTTGAAATGACTCGAGGGGTGATTCTCATGAGATGTACACTTTATAAACTCAAACCGTGTGCACGTGTTGCGTCCATAAACTGCAGTAATGCTAAAAAGACGCAAGTGGGCGCTTTACAAACAGATGTGGTCAAAGTAAAAAAAAACAAAAACGGATTGTTTGACTCACGTCCCGTTTAAGTGTCAGTCTTAAATAACCGCATTTCTGAAGCACATACACTGGATTGTGCATTTCTTCTTTTCTTTCATTATTCATCATAGTGGGTGCCTGTCTTTTTACGCAGCGCATTTAGGTGCCATTTTGTCGAGTTTTACGCACTCGTGTGTTCTGGTGGAATTCAAAACCAAACCGCCAGCGGTGATGTGGTGAGGTGTGTGCGTGCATGTGTGTGTATGTGTAAAAATCTCCCTGTGTGGGCGGGAAGCATGTGTGCAATCAAAATGAGGAGTCTGGAGAGAAGGGAAGCCCTTCAGCACCACTCGCCCCTGGACAGCGTCTGAAGCAGTGGTCTGGTTGGAGAAAAGCGGGAGATTCGCTGGAACGCCGCAAACTGGAAGTTAAATTGTGCACTTGTACGCACTCGTTCTTGTCGCATCCGTGTCTCGTTTGCGCCAACGAACCAGGAAGCAAGAGGAGCAAACAAACACACACACAAACAAACAAACAACTGGACGGTAAGTTTTTCCATTTATGTCACTTGGAAGATTTTTTACGGCAAATGTTTGTTGTATTACTTTTACGTGTGGGTGTGTGACTACAGCGTGCATATAGTCACACAACTGCGTCTCGGAGCACCCTTTTATTGTATTGATAAAACAATGTGCGTCATGCGTAACCAATGCGCACGTGGTTTAATACGAAAACTCTTCTAATGACATGTTGATGTTTCGAGAAAAACGACGTTAGTTTGTCGGTCATCAGACGTTCAACAGATTCACGGGGATCGCCCAAAGGCTTTTTGAGCGCAAATGAGCCTTCACAATGGAGCCTTTCATCGGCTGCATGTATGGGAGCCCCCCCATTTCCCCCCAAATCCCCTTTCCGCTTCACTTGGTTTGGCGGCGCTCCTCACACAGACATATCTAAGGAATCCATATTGATTCAGTCACGCACATAGCAACACAACTTGAAAGTAATGCAATGCAAATGAGCTTGCATTGCGCATTCCCACAGACGCGCTGAAAGGAATTTGCACTCTTTTAGCGGGTTGTTCTTGCACACGAGCCGTAGTTGCGTTTCATCACTTTAAAGCCTGGTTTGACATCTCTTATGTTGGTTGGACGCCTCTTATGTGTGTTTGTGTAATTGCTAATATTCATGCAATGCATTCCTATTGTATTTCAGAAGCTTTTAACTGTCCGATGACGTCACGTGAGAAGTAATTTTCAAGTATACGGTCTGTGTGCCACACAAAAATGTAACCTTTTTGCAATTAGGTGTGATCCTGGAAAGGTTTGCTTTGTCAACATGTATCAGTGGTGTTCGATAATGAATGGATTCTGCGTAGTGTATTTAATTCGTTGGGAAAAAGGCAAATTATATATGATTGATTCAATTTTAAGCACCATTTGGACATTTGATCACATTTAACATTCAGACATATGAATTCTCAAATTACCAATATGTCAAAACAGCAAGTAGGTTGCAAAAAGCTGTTGGCAAGACAATTAAATGCAAAGATAGATATAAAATCTAATTTTGGATTTGCTACAACCTGCCATACTCAAAACGTTTCGGATTACACCCTGACATTGCTTGGTACAAAACAGTCCACTAATGATCAAATGTGAATTCAAACAGCCTAGAATAATTTATCCCCCGCCCCGCCCCCCAACTGAAAAAAAAAAGCCAGGAAAAACGTTACTTTTCATCAGATGTGACATAACTGACAGAAAAAAGACTCCTTAGGCTTCTTAGTGAAAAATGATGATTTAAATTTTCATCGTACATAGAAAATATGTCATAGATGACGGCTGTTGGCAGCACCACATAGAAGAAGTGACTCAAGCTTTCTTCTTTCTTCATTGATTGCAATCTGTGTTGGCTCAGACCTTTCTCGATGAGGTTTTTGCAGCTTCCTGTTACAATCCCCCCAAAATTTAGTCAATTGGTTTGAATGGGAGCCCCAAAGATTGGTTGGTTGTGTCAGTCCAGTGACTGAGGGCTTCCTGTGTTCTTGGACTCATTTTTGCGGGCCAGCTATTCTCAAGTGTTAGATGTTTTCTTAATTTATTGATAATGGCGCTCACGTCGTTTGCTGGAGTTCTGAAGGTTTAGGAATGGCTTCGTATGCCTTTCCAGGTTGATTTATATGAATTACGTTCTCATGTGCTCTTGAAATACATAGCTCCGCACCCCCTAAAAAAAAAGTTCAAATTCAAAGCAGTCAATTATTTTCCAGTCAGGCCAAGGTAGCTTAGATTCTTTAAAAACTACATTTTATATTTGGGTTGTCTTTGATTTATATATTTATATTAATAACACCAACTGCACTGTGTACAAGGTGCATTGTGCCTCTTAGCCCAACGTCCATACAAATGATTTTTGATCGCACTCCAGATACTGGCATGCAGTCAAGCTGTGAAATGTTTGTATTTGGTTGCTGCCACTGAAGTGTATTCATCGTGACGGAATAATAATGATGCTTTGGGTGCAGAGGATCAGTAATGGGATAAAAACAATTACTGCAGATTTTAATGTTGACAGAACAAAGCCTAAAAATGTCTTCTCGGGAGAGTACCTGGAAGTTCTCATTAAGAGGCAACGCTTGGCCAAGCGTCAGTGAACAAAGTAGGAACGCAGCACAGCGTCTGCCACTTTCAACCTTCACATCTAAGCAATCATCGGCCTGATTATTCTTTTTTTTTTGTGCAGTTATGTGCTACTTGCGTGATACATCACACCCTTCGAAGTGTCTCTTGCTCCGATTGTCTGACACTAGCATACATGTCCGCGCACGAGCTCCCTCTATTACCAGACAAGCTGACATGGATAAAAAAAAAAGCTTGATAAAATTTAGTGGGAGCTTCTGACCTCAGCGAGTTGACCATGGGCTGAGGGTCTCCCAAACAAAATGTTCCGTCCTATCTTGATCCTATTTTTTAAAACCGCCTATTTCTCTTCTGGGCAATTGGCTGGTTTAAGACTTTGTCATTTCTGCTGCGTGTGACGTTTGGCGAAATTGTTTTCTCTAAAGCTTTACGATTCTCTACTCTTCACCATTTCTTCCCCCAAATTTCAGAGTTGTCAGAGTGGCTTTATGAGGAGGGACGAACCCCGAGAGCTCGTTCTCAGAGGCAAAAAGAGGTTAAATTTTTCTGAGATAAACAATCTTGTTGAATGGTCATTTCCAATTCTTTCACTCCCTTTGATGGCCACAGGAAAGTTAACAAACTCACTTTGAATTGTTAGCTGATAGTAAAATATTCCAAAAACCACACACAACCCTGCACAAAGTGATTCAATTTAAATTTGAAAGAGGGAAAATGTATTCGGATCGACAATGGAGCCCAATGGGTGGTTGTCACGACACAAACCAAACACCAGCCTATTTTACCACCAGAGAAGATGAGTACTTTTCTCGTTTTGGCACGCACAACTGCCAAGCTCCTAGTTATGCTTCTTTGGCAGCAGTTTTCAAACAATGCTTCATCTGTTGCCTTGGTGACAGCGATGAAGACTGCTTCTCCCCTTCAGTGATATTGTATACATGCAACATGTTAGATCTCAAAACCTGCTAAAAACCTTTGTGGTGTAAAATAATGCAATTGACTTTTTCATTTTTCTATTCCTGATGACCCAGTGGTTCTTTCACTGCCAGGGCCTGAGTTCGATTCACGTTCAGGGAATCATATGCAGCCATAGGGGGGCACTTGTCAGTGTCTCCCCTGTGCTGGTCCCAAACCCGGGTTGCGTCAGGAAGGGTATCTGGCGTAAAAACGGAGCCAAAACTTCTCATGTGAATCATCTGGACTGAAACGGGTGTTTCACTGTGGCGACCCCTTCGGGAAACAAGCCGAAAGGAGGATTTCACTTTACATCCCCGCCATGCAGTCTGTCATTTTTTTTCCTGTAATGTAGTTGTGCATGAAGGAGGCGAGATGATTTCATTTCTTCAAAGGTTACGTGGTGGCAAAGGTTGTGATGCCCTGTGGTGTCTATTTATGGATGGTGCCATAAAGAGCAGTGATGATTGATGCTTTTGATACATTTCTTGCATTACTTCTTTTCAATGGAAGATCTCAGTCTTCTGTCAAGAGATGAGCAGATGATTGCAATTGAACACCATGCCACTTTCCTTCCTTCCTTGCTTCCGCCTGCCCGCCCATCCGTCTTTTTCTTATTATTTGCCCTCCCAGTCCCCTGAGAAAACGACTCACTTACAGCAACTTTAGCTTTGTTTTGTTTTCTTTGATTTCCGTCCCATACCTTTTATAAGTGCTGATTTAAAAATGGGATCAACCTCCTGAATCGGTCCATTTTTAAACCCAGCCTTTTCAAGGGTGCGTGTTCTCCATGGATGGCCTTGAGGTTTAGCCTCGAACAAATGCCGCCATCAAAGGTTATAAAGTTCAACCTCACTCCCAACTTTTATGAAACACTTTACGATCACCCGCTCCATCGTCATTAAACTTGATTATTGCCACTTTGAGGGGATGACAACCAAGACACATCGCTGAGATCTTTATTCAGTGCTCATTTAAAGCGGTAAGACAGTAAGTGACAAATTCACTTCAAAACCGTTGAACTGCCCAAAGCTGGCTGGCCCAGATGAAATTGCACCTCGCTACAAAGCGATAAAATGCTCATGATAGCCGTAACTGAGTGTGATTCTTGCATGCGTCATGAAACAGGTAGCAGATGAGGGCTGGCAAATGATTCAGACAAGTGCAGACAAAACGACTTCTAAAACCACAAGATGACTGCGACAGCTTTAAGGCATTTGCCATCCCCAACTAACATCATGAGGGACGCCAATCGTTGAGTACTTGTCTGTTCTCACTGCTTCCCGCTCATCATCAGAGCGCAAATCATGTTGAACCTGTTGAAGCAGTGGAATAATGAACATTGTATCACAGATTTGTGATCATTTTTATTTTTAAGAGAATAGTTGCATGCAGATAGGCACAAAAGAAGGTTTTGGAGCGATGATTGATTGGGTGAGGACTGTTTTTAATTATTTATAACAACTGTAATTGATCTTTATGTTCATTTTATATCTGTTTTCCATTTGTTTGTCTGAATTTATTGATCACATTTTTTTAGTTTGCCTGACAGTCATTTGTCACATTGGCATTTCCAAATCTTGCTTATAATCAAAATTCAGAATCCAATCATGTGATATAAGAAAATATACACCCAATTGGGAAATAATGCAAGGTTTTAAGGGCCGGTTTCTGCTCGGGATTAGTTGTTGCACACGCACAAAAGCGCCAGGCAGACTCCTCTTGCCATCAGCAAGAGGGAAGCTCAGCCCAAGTTTCTAAATCCGGCAATCCACTATTTCTGTCTAGCTGCAGTTTGTCTAATTGGGTGGGACTTCTTCACTTACTTTTAGGTACAGCAGTCGCTTTGTTTGTAAGTAGGGCTACCGCCTAAAGAAATACTGAGCGCTCAAACTACCACAATCATGGCCAACATAGAAATACAGTAGCATACCAGGCCTAAATGTTCATTACAACTGAGCAGTTTAAAAATAGCAAAGCAAACAGTATGCAGGTAGTAATCTCATTTTGTGTCAGCTCTGCTCTACACTAAATGCTTATAGATCCACGACTGAGATACTATTTTCCCATTAACTTACCAGCTGCACCAAAGAAAGATAGATGCATTACACGTCCCTCTCCCTTCATATATCATGACTGACATGCAGTTGATGTAAGCATAAGGACAATACAGGACGTGATTAATTACAGCCACGTGTCCTTCTGTGATCCACACACCAAAGTGAGGATTTGGATAAATATGAGGAAGCAGAATGTCATTGTCCCCGAGCAAAAAGCATCAACATATTGACTTTCAAGATCCTGCTTCAGGTCACTGTTGGTTGCGTTGCACAAATTAGCCTCCGCGAGACTAATCGCCGACGAGAGAGACGGAAGCTTTTGTTGTCCTTGTTAACACTTATTTTGGTGTACTTTGCCCAAACAATCACATCCTCGACAACTTTCTGAGCTATGTTTAACAAGATTAAATTGTAAAGGGAGACTGCCATTAGAGGCCTCGCTCGCCTCTGTGTTTTGCTTCATAATGGGCCTGGAGGGCTGCAGCATACACCGTAGGTCCACTTAATGGCGTGCTGATGTTAGGAGCACATTACTCACAGAAGCCTCATCACTGCCCTTGCCCACCCCTAAGTCACACTCCCACCCCGGCCTTCTGTACCACATCGCAGCTCGCTCCCCCGTAATGAGATGTCGGCATGCACACAAAGTCCTGATTAAAAATGCGACGGCTGCAGTATGGGATGCTGCGTCTACCACTCCCAGCTTTCATGTTTGACACCTGTAAGTGGAGGATTATGAAATCACACTGCCTTGCTTGTCTTGTCATACACACACATTTACACACATCCTGCAGCGGTGGTCTGCAGAGGCGGCTACAAAGCCTCGAGCATAGGATAAAAAAGATAAGTGCAATTAACATTGCAAACATGGTTGAAGAAAGAGTTGTAAAACAATAGGGGTGCATTTTACAATAATGTTTCATTGCTCATATCTACGGGTACCCGATGACTTTATTCATGAAAGTGCTGATTCAAAAAAAAAAAAGAAAAAAAGAGCGCACTCTGCAGTTTAATCATGTTTGAGGGAGTTCAAATATATGCGCTAGAAAACAAAAGGGAGGGTTCACTGACTCCAGCAGAAACACTCAGCTGCAGTCCGATAAGAACGACATTCATATGCTCACAGTGTTTGTGCAATTAAGCTGAAATGTCACAGTAAAAAAAAAAGCAGTCAGTACTTGTGCAGTTGATAATTGGTCCACACAACTATGAAAAGGAAAATGCATAACTTTGAGCTTTAGTTTTTTTTTTTTCCTTTTCGCTGAGTGCATTGGATGTGTAGTTGTTGCCTTGGGAGACATATGGCTCCAGCAGATACCAGGAACAGCCTCTCCATGCAGAAGAGTGCAACACTTGGAACAATTCTATCTGCACCCTTCTGATGAGAATAGAAGATCAGAGAGCAATGAGTCAGTGGCACACTTTTACAAGCCTCTTCAGAGAAATCTGTTGTAAGGGAAATGAGTTAATTCTGGTTTTATTTGTCTGATCAAAAATATCATGAATTCCTGTTGCAAATTTCTGTGACTCTATCTGCACCGAACTAAAGTGCTTTTAGATTTATAGGCAATGTAATGTGGGGACTAGTAAGTCGATAATTGCTGACTGTCACTGCAGTCCCAATAAATGAATCATATATACACAATTCACAAAAATATCCATAAATACCTTTGCTACACTGAAACAATTATTTTTTAAAATACTCCAGTGGTATTTATACATTCATGAGGCTCTGGTGAGTTATCAATCATGCAAAAGAAGCAGAGGGAGATGAGAAAGACGACACGTAACACTCTGTTTCCTCCGGCTTTTTTGAGAGATTCAGGTTCAAGTGTCAGTCTGGTTCCGCTTCTAGTTTTGGACAGCTGCTGGTGCTCTCAAAGGAAAACATATCCAACTATGTGTTGCACCAAGGATCATGACTCATCTTCTCTGGCGTATAGTCATGTTTGATCGCTCATGCAATAATGACTAATATTGGCTACCATATTGAGTCAAAAATATTGTATAAATTTATATTTAGGCAAAACAGAATTTAAATAGTTTTTTTGTAAGCGCAAGTAAGGCAACGTAATTTCGATCTCTTTGTGTGTCTTGACATGTGAAGAAATTGACAATAAAGCAGACTTTGACATGGCTGCCATTTTATGCTGATGGATGATTTTGCAATTTAAATATACAGTCGACAAACATGCATATTTGAAGTTTTCGCAAATAAATAGCATATTGGCCCTTGCAAATTTTTTTTCTAATTTTTCTTATTGTTATTATTGATTTTTCTTGATTCCCCCCCCCCATTATTTCTAGGATTTTTACCGACAGACAAACACTGTTGAATGAATGATTAGACTAACTAAATGGTTGGGCGTAAGGGATCCCTTCATTTTTGATGGAATTTCCCCTTGTATAAATTCATAGATGCGCAAAACTTCACTTACATACAGATGTTAAACTTTTCATCTCATCTAAAACCATCTGCTCAGCACACACGATGAATACACTAAGCACTCAAACCAAATTCTCAATTCCCCATCTTTCGCCTTCTCTCCTGTCATTTATAAACTTTTAGCCCCGCAATGGTATGGTTCAAGTAAAAATGTCACCCAAAATCTTTTTGTAGCTCACTCAACGCCTTTCCCCACCCTTGCGCTCTTGTCACACGGCGGGCGCTTAATCCATTTAAAAACAAGTTGATAGACTGGTAATATGAATGAGACTGCTCGGCCATCTGGAGATCTGTCTTCATTAGGAGCGGATCTGGAAAGAGTTTCTATTAGCTCGCTATCAAGATGGGGCCTATGTGGAGGAAATTACCCATGTCACAAGACAAAGTGTGGGAAGCCCAGAGCCCAAAGCCCAACGGAGGATGAAAAGACTTAATCAAGGACAAGGACTGCTGGTGACAGGGCGGCATGATCAGACCGTGCTGGTCCAGATTACATGCCGTTTGACAGATCGACTTGTCCGCTGGAAGTTGGCGGCTCGGGAGAACAACCTCTCTGCCCTTTTGCTTCTCATGAAAAGGAGGTTTTGGGTCAGTATTTTGGTCTTACTGTCAAGGTTAGTAAGTGGAACACGTTTTTTGATGGAACCACAGCAGAGGGTTTGGAAATAAAGTCAGCTTTTCAATCTAGGGGTTTGCAGGCAGCTATTAGAGACCTTCAAATTACAGAAAACATTAACAATTAAAAGGATGTGTTGGCGGGAAATCATTGTTCTTGCACTCTTTTGCTGGGTTTTGCTTGTCACATTACTTCCCTTTTTGGCCCATTTACCAACTTTGACAGAAAGTCCATATTCCATCAGCCATGTCGTTTTTTCTTTTTTTTAATTCAGTTCTTTAGGAAGCTCCTGCCCAGACTTTAGTCCAAACAGTGAGTGTAGTTTTTCATTTGGTAGGTTTTCACAAAATGTCATCTCAGTTCACGTGACATTTTTCACGCCTTTATGGTAGAAGTGTCTTGATGTAGTTCAACAATGGATCCACCCCAGACCACTTTTAGCATCATTCCAAAATCGGCAGAATTTGCAGTGGGTAGAACTTAATGAATGGCAGAGATGAACACCTTTTAGGACACACAAAAAGAACACCTAGATTTCTAAGGAAATCACATAAAAAGAACATCCAGTCCCTGTCTGGGGAATGACTATTTTATTTTATTTCATGTCTTTACGTCACAATAAAATGCTGCCATTATTATTTTTTTTACCCGAGACTATTCCCTCCTACAAAAAATGAATGACCAACCCATGACTATTGCAGTCAAAGGACAGACACAATGTATAGACGGATAATCATTCCCAGTCACATTCACACTTAATGTCATGAACCTTAATGTTCCCACGGCACGTTACTACTCCATCGAGCCACCTCCGGTTCTAGCGTTTAGCCGAGTGACCGTGTCATCCCCATTGTCATTCTTCCGCATCACTGCCAAATAATGAATGTGATTTAATGGATCTGGTCCATGGAGACAACAGTGTTAATTAACAAATAAGTAGCCAATATTTGATTTACGCGCTCTCCTGGGAAGAGTGCTAAATGAAAAAGAAATCATTGCCTAAAGCTGGGGAGGTCAAAGCTGTTCTGTCTGTTTTGATGTTGAAGCTGTCAGGTAAAAATGCACAGAAGGAAACAATTTTGGCTTTGAGGGATATTGTAAAATTCAAAAATTCTTACTCCACTTTGGCAGCTCTTCATAGACAATGCATCCAATCCCCATCCAAATGTTACACCCAGCCAATCAAAGGCCCCATTTTTTTACCACGTTAGGGATGCTCCTGCGCAAATGTCTTTTGGTATGTGCACGTTTCAGTGTGTGCCAGTGGTTATGTAATGAGTCTTGTCGCTAGGGGTTGTGCTGACACATGGGACCCTGCTCTTTTCTCTGAGCTACTGCCAAGAAAGAAGGCCTAGGGTTGTGAAAAAGGGTCAGAGGCACAGAGTGTACACTAATGTACCCTCAAGTCAAAAATATGCGAGTCCAACTACAGTTGTCACAACAAAAACAAATCAGCAAGGGAGCCACGGTCATCAGAAGTTGGCACTTAGGAGTCAGAATCGAAGGCTTGTTTTCCTGCCTCTCGATTGACCCTTGTCACGAATCTCCAGCAAAGATTTTGCGGGCCGGCGTCTTCCTGCGGGCTGCGGTCTTCCCCGCACAGCGACACTTGTCATCTTGAATGGTCGGCTGCAGGCAGTGTCGGAGCGACGTAGGCTCGAGCTGGTCTGTCGCCTGTCTCAACAAAACATCCAACCTCTTCATTTACGGCCTACGCTGATTCGAAACGGCAGAGCGGTTAAACCTCAACAGAGAATAACCCTCATCAGGGTATCGTGTCGTGCTCACTTTGCGGCACAGCCATCACGCTGCCTTTTAAAAGTTGTTTTATCTTGCTCTGGTACCATAGTGGCCAAGCTGTGTTGCAAATGAACTTGCAGAGACGAAACAGACAGAACAAAACAATTCTCTTTTGTCCCCGTGTCATGTCGATGTTCTCCACTTGTTTGGCTTGTATTATCAAGTATGCAAATTTAATTCCACTTTGTTTCAGCAAATATGATCGTATTTGCTGGCCGTTTGAAATGACTTTTCTTTCATTTTGTGCGAAATCTTTTATGTGTTGTGAATCTGAACAGAAGTAACGCCTCCAAAAAATCGGAAGAAATAGGCTACGTAAAATATTGTGACCGTTTTTTTGGTAATACTACTTCAACGTTTCTGGTATCAAAGCTTATGCTTGCTCATTAATTCAAAAAGGAATTTGCGTCATATTGTAAAAAGGGAAACGATCCGTGGGAGTTTCAAGTAAATTAAGCTTCTTGACTGTTTTGATCCGAGACTTGATTTTTCAACACGTTATCTTTTGTAATATTTTTTCCGTTTTGCCTAATGGTTAAGGCTATTTGAATTTGCAACAAGTTTCCCAGAGTTATCTCCTGCACTCTTAGTTTTCTTCACCTTTCTCCTTTTTAAAATGCCTTCGATGCATAATATCGCAATGTGTGCATTTACCTAGTGATGAAAAAAACGATGAGAAATAGATGGTTGACTCAACAGCGCTAGCATGTGAATTGTCTTTGAGAAATATGTTGCAATAATTTTTAAAGAAATACCTTCTTAATTTTTTACCTTATCTTTCTACACCACCCGTCCCCGCCACGTTCATTACTTCAGTGAGGCCTCCCTGTGTGTAAGATGGATGGGTATGTTTCAACGTTATCTTCATCTTTTTAAATCACATATTGAAGCCCATAGGAATGATGAAATATTGAAGATTTTTACGCAGCACATGCCATGTGAATGCATCGCGTGATGCTGGAATGCAAAGCAGGGAAGATTCAGGCATTCCAATGTAGTTCTCCAAGGGATCATCTTTGCACTACTTTGAACAGTCGGGTGTTTGAGCTTGTGAATGTTCCCACGGCTGGAGACAGGATAACAACGAGCGTAATCCAGGCGTGTCAAATCATACGACGTGGAGGGCCGAGAGTATTCAGATTATAGCTGATGATTTCGCTGAGGGGATCAAGACACAAGTGGAGGGGAGGGCCCCATTAGTCAAATCGTTAGTTTTAGCTTCCAAAATGATAGCAAGACGTTCCTTCATGGAAAGCATTTGGGAAAAGTTTGCAGTAAGACAGTTTTGAAAGGTGACTCATAGCAGATCAGGTAATGGGTACTGCAAAAACTTTCATCAGAGTACTCTATTCTCCACCATCCAGCATGACATTCAAAAAGAATGGTGTGAAAGAGGAGTTCATGCGGAGGAGACATTCTATTAAATGTAGAAAGAAAATGGAATGTTATCCATATTTTCAGCCAGTAGGTCAATACATTGCTTGATCAGAAACTGGAGTCTATCCCAGGTGATTTGAGGTCGGCAGGTGTGGTGTGGGGGGTGCACAGTGGAACCGGTAACCCCCGGACTGACTTGTAACCATAGTCAACCATTCACACGCACCTTCGCACATCTGGACAAACGAGACCACCCTCAGGTATGGTCAACGTCTGATGTTCATCATTACCTCATGTCCATCATGGGCTGGCATGGTGAGACAGAAGAAATGAGAAGACTTGACCTAGATTTAGGGCCATACTGTTGGAAATGAGAATAGCTAAGGGGATTATATGAGTTCATCTAAAAGCTCCACGGGGCATTATCACTGTTAGTGTACAAGCTCTCTGCTCTTCTTCTGCTGTCAAATGTCAGTAGGCAAACAAGCAAAAATTCATTGTCGATAGTGTCGTGATCCGGCACTGTACACTAGCGAGTCTCCACTGGATCCACCCGCTGCATTCTTCCCTCCTGCACATGCTAAGGCACATGAGTTCAACTCATTTCTGAACCTATGGAGTATTAACTGAGTCTGGTAATTGCTTTGTTTTTCATTTCTGAAAATAGAAAGCAACAACTGTGAGGCAGCTGCAATACATTTTCTACATTTATTATTAATTTAGCACTAGTGCTATAGTCATGTCTGCTTAAGGTTGCGCTTGATGCAGATGGGTTTTAATGTATAACCTTTCACATGAGCCCGTCCCCAATGTCATTTAAAAATTTAGAAAGGAAGATGCAAAACATGCTCATAACGTAACATGTGGCCAACGCAAAGACAAACTTTGAAATAAAAGCTTGCCAAATAGCGCATTGTCCTCATTTCTAGTCGCCTTTATTTTGAAATAGGCCCTCGTAGCGTGGCGGCATGACGGCAAGCCTGACTTACCTTCTTGAAATTTTGTCTTGTGTTATCCCAGTTTTTATTCTAATCACATAGTTGTTGCCAACATCAGCACAACACCAATGCGATATTCATTCGCTAATTAAAAACAGCGCTTGTTAATTCCACCATCATTGAATGATGCAGCAGAAATCTCCAGTGGTAGTGAGCGTATGGCAACGGCTGATTGTTGCGTGGATTTGTATCTTTTTTCCCGTAAATTGCACTTCAAGTCTTTTTGCATTCATGTTCCAGATCTGGAAAAAAAAGAAGAGGGTATTATTTACTTTCATATCACAGCATATTACAAAATATCTTTTTTTAAATGCACAGTACTTCAGTTTTGGTCAAATTTGAAGTTGGATTATGCACACTGTCAAAACAATGTGTTGCTGCGATCAAGGCTTGTGATAAATTAATAAATCATTTTTTATCACTACTGAAATGAAGTGACTGGGGAAAGCAATGCAAATGTTGATCAAAGTTTCAAATGAATGCTTTTGAGGTTGCTGTTAATGGGACCAGAGCTAGATGGGTCATTGTGTCGGGTGATATGTGTGCTAGAAGCAAAGCCATCGACAAAAGCAATTAACATGGGACGAGTAATGTGAACGTTAGCAATTTGTTCCACCTCCGCCTGAAGAAAACTGTTAATGGAACCATCTGCCATTGTTTTTTTTTTTACAAGGACATATTTCTATGTAGTTATTCCAAATAGCCCCTGTGTGATCATGTGACATTCATTTATTCAAGAGTGACAAATTAAAACCGTGCCGCTCCAAAACATTAGCCAGTGAATCATTGCTCGTGTTCACTGTTGCTTGAGTGATGCTGAATATCACACTCTGAGCCAACTGTGAAGGAAATAATGCAAATATTTTTGCGCCTACTGGCGGATTTGGCGGCCATTTGTGTCTGGGTCTGCCACGGAATGGTTATCCATCTGCTGCAACTCCAAAAAGTGACACAAAAAAATAGATGCTTCATGCAAAGAACTGCTAGCCAGCCTCAATCCAAAGACACACAAATTAGAGCACTTTTAGTATTGAACTTACAATTCCACTATAATTATTTGCCCATTATGCATCTGAATCTACCTTGTAAAATATTCTCTTAAACCTCAATGATCTATTCCAAGACCTCCTCATATCAGCGTCAGCAGCATTGTGATGGGACAGAACAGTTGTACACTTTACAGCAATTAATTGCGTTCTATAATGAATCCTTGTCTTCCAGAAGGAGCCATAATTGCTACCTTTTGGTGCATCCTTACTGTTGTCTGAAAAGATAATAACAACTGGTCAAAGTAATTATTATAAACTGTTTTGGAAACTTGTAAATGCAAATCTTGGCTCAATTTAAAAAAAAAAGAAAATCTCCCTAACTCTAGATGATGTTTAAATAAGTTTGACAGATTCCTGTACTGTATTTGCCCTGTGCTTGCCTGGCAGCGCTTCAAGATGGAAAACAAAATGCCCTGCTAAAATTTAGACACATCCATAAGGGCGAGCCTTACAACTGTTGTATGCCTAATCAACAACCACTGTGAGAGTTATGGCTCATTAAACAGGCACTTTACAGTCACATTAATAATGCAGAGGCAATGTGAGCAGTATGATATGCTCAAAGACCTGCCATCTTGTTAATGTATCACTCATCGTACAGGTAGAAACGACAGCTTTGGGAGCAGTTGACATGACAATTACCGCCCATATCATCAGGAACTCAGGTCGCAATTTGTCTGGGGATTAGCATAGGTGTTACCCAAGGTCTGCTCAGCCCTCCTCATCACTTCATGTGGCCATTGATAGTGATACCGTAATTTCTGGACCATAAATCGCACCCAAATATAAGACGCACTAGCTAGAATTAGGGGAAAATCCAGATTTGTTCATATAGTATAAGGCACACTAGACTATAAACACAGGTGTTTTAATTTCCGCATCTAGGAGAATATGCACAATTCATACTAAATAATAAATGGATGAATGAATAAATAAGTAAATAAATAAGTAAATAAAAAAAAAAAAAAAATAAATAAATAAATAAATAAATAAATAAATAAATAAATAAATAAATAAATAAATAAATAAATAAATAAATAAATAAATAAATAAAAGAAAGAAAGAAAGAAAGAAAGAAATGACTATAAGCCGCAGGGTTCAAAGCTTGTGCTAAAACTAGCGGCTTATAGTCTGGAAAGTACAGTAAATGTGGGTGCAGTTATGTAGACCTTTTCACACTGCACGTAGCTTTTTTGTTGTTTGTCAACACTCAGGGACAAGAGTACGAGTGCAAGCTTGCCTATATTTGGAAGTCAACCAGGAAGTTAACCTTTTTCTTTGTAATATTTGCCTGGGCCACAGCAGAGTCTATCAGGGACCAGCAGACTGATATTTCTGTCGAGCAGCAACACCAAACGTCTGTTCGGTAACCAAGTCAGTCACTCCAGGGACAGATAATCCCAGGCTCAACCCCAAAGATTGTGTGATTAATGATATGTCTTGTACTCGCGACCCTTGTTCCTTTGCTGCGATACCTCCCGTTGAGCCCGGAGAACTTTGGAGAGCTGACAAGGGAGACCTGTACAATTATGCAATGGCAGAGCAAAGCAGCCCTGTGGCGAACATAGACTCAGCTTGACAGGAGCTTTTATTAGCTAGCAGACACACGCTGCATATACTTCGATATGATAAAAGAAATACATAGTGTGCAGTAAAGATTTTGAGTCCAATAGCATGAATGTCTACTTGATTTTACTCTTTCTTACTCTTCCGATCTTGATTTTATGATTAAGTTGAATCTGAAAAGCTAAAGACATTGACTAGGGCCTTTCGAAAAACACAATTTCAGGCTTGGGTTTGATTTTGTGGTATGAATTTATTCATTTTTATTTGTTCAAAAATTAGTCAGCTGGTCAACTACCATCCAATTTTTTATTTTCTTCAATGCCAACATTATTGATACAGTATATGCCTTTTGTTGGCACAAGCAACACACGTCACAATCTGTGGCTCAAGTACAATTGAGCTATAATGGCCATTTAACTAGGCTTGTTCTGGCATATAAAAAAAAAAAAATCATACTATTTGGACAAAAAGAGAGGCAATCGTGTGGCCTTGGAACCGCATTACAAATGTGTGCTGCCGCAATCATTCTGCACGTTGCTCTGCAGATCCGAAAGCTTAGTGCGTGCCACAACTTCAAAGTTAGAAGTTTGTTGTGAAAATGTTTTTCCCAGCATTTGTGTTCAGATGGAATTTTGGCAGTAAGTCCAAGGCTGCAGCTCCGCAGGCGATACACAGTGACCCACAGATAAAAGTGAGGGTTTTCATTTCAATTCAGCCTCCAGCTGAGACTGTGCACCAACCTTAGCTGTCATGCTCATCAGTCTTATATACTCAAATGTAGACAGTAAAGACGTCTTGGATGTGCCTCTTACGGTATAGTCACTGTCCATGCGCATTCCAATCAAATGTGCACTGGATCGAGCAGAATGTGCAGTGGCTAGACAAGCACAAGAAATGTTGATAGGTTAAAGAATTAAGATTGTGAAGGAACATAGGTCCAATCTTGATTATTTATTGAACTAGGGCTTCGTCAGTAAACCTCTGTTCTGTTAGAAATATTGAGTCTTCATTGTCTTGGTAAGAAGAAGAAAAAAAACCCTGTAAGTACCTGCTAAAGTGTCATTATTTCTTTCTGTGGGCAGCCAACGCACCTTTATAAATGAATTCCAGGACAAGAGGCAACCGTGCAATTAATCTGCTTCGCACGACTGTTGATCAGCACACACCTTACGGCTTTTGTAATGAATGAATCGCTTGACAAATAACGCTGATTGGGTAAGTCTCTGTAAAGCATCACCGATGATCCAGACGTTTGACCAAGATGCAGACTATTCAATGCTTTCTTTAGCCAAATATTCCAATCAGACACTTTTGTGTGAGGAAGCTGCGAGATAATTGCCCTGTTTGTCATCGTGCTCCCTCCCCTTTTGCCTGCATGCTTTATCTTAAGGCAAAGCTGTCGGTGCGTGATGAATGCTAGCAGAAGATTGCTTCTCCAACTCTGCATTAATTTTCAAGCACAATTACCAAGACAGCATTTTTAATTTAGCCTTTGTGTGATCACTGCGGAGGTGAACGTGAGGGTTTGGGAACATGATATAAAAATTTGAGGTGTAGATTTATGACAAGAGATTCAGCTCTCCCAAAACCTTTTATTTTGATTTCTAACTTCAGGATGATAGTGATTTCTGAAAACCTATCCTGAGTAGCTTGATTTTTGCTCTATAAGATTGTCTCTCAATGTCAGTCTCAATCACAAATAATTTTGTGTGTTCACCAAACATCTTCACTTTGCATTTGAATTACAGCATCCAAACCTTGTCATTTGTGCACTTACTTGTAAATAGGTGAAAGCTGGAAATAACAGTTTCAAAGTCATGTTGGCACTTTGGCTTTTAAAAGTGGGGAAAAAAGAATTGCCTTTTCAATCCATCTTTTTTCATATTGGTTGGCCGCCATCTTCACGCGACACAAAAGATATACAAATATGTTTTGGCTACGATTTTAGCAATTTTCTTGCGCGCTCCGTGGAAACCAGGTCTAAGAGATTTTGGAGGCAGTCAGATTCTGGCCAAAGACAACAGCTTGCATCAAACCTTCAGAATCGTTAGAGAAGTCAATTCATTGAATGCATAATTATTTTCAGTTTTATTAGATTGATTGTTGTGTGTTGCACAAGATAATAAGCCTGATAATGCTTTTCTGCCAAAATGTACATTTATTGAAACCAATAGCTGCCGCTACTTAAATATAGACATATTTATATATAACCAGTATGCTCACCTCGGTGTGAATAAGGATATTTTTAATAACTCATTTACTTACAAATGAATAGAAATGTTTGTACTGTGTGCAAAAGGTTTTAGATTACCATCAGGCTCCTGACAACGTGCGCACCGGCCTATTTTCTTCACACCACTGTGCTTTTGTTGATGAATCAGAATTCATTGTAAATGACATCATGTGCTGGCGGCTTTTCAATTTGCATAACCCGCAACATAATTTCCTCAAAAAGGGCATCTGCTTGACGCATCGCAGCCAATGAGAAGAGGTTCAAAGCCTAAAGCCACAAAACTTTCTCATTCTTTATCGTATTGTCAGATGGTCGGCACTATCGAAAAGTTCGCTGAACACAGAACCCGACAACAAATAATAATGATGTCATTTATTTCTAATTAATTTCAATCTTAGATTGGACAACGTGTACGATGATATTGTTCAATTATAGATTTGTGTGTCAAACGTGCATACACACATTTGGCGCCAACTTTATGCATACGTACGGTTAGTGAATAAGATCCATTGACATCTCCGGACAGAACCTTTCAAAAATGACTTTTACGCAACAAGTTCTGAAAATCAAAGCATTTCGATACTCGGCCATTTGAAAAGACGTTGACTTTGAAATATTTGCATGGGAAAATGACATTTGAGAGACCTTGAAGCTAAGACTCATTTATTCGGTTATCGCATATATATTTTGCGGCTGGCAACGCTTAAGACGCCCCGAGGCCAAGCACAACGTTTCTTCTGTTACCGTGCAGGGACATCAAGGACTTCTTTCAGGCTGCAGGCAACCAAGTTGAACACTTACTTTGCTTTAACCTTTCCCTTTTCGTGGTCTTTTCTGATTTTTAGATTTCAAGTACTAGACTGAATGTTACAATTCTTCTATATGTGATTTTTTTTTTTTTTAAATTGTGCACTACATGTCTCTTGTGACCTGCTTTACATATCTGAATCTATAGTATGTCATCATAAATATAGGACCAAGTGATGTATTTTTATGCTCTATCTTAGTGCTTTTTCATGTAAATAGACTCAACTCGCTTTGACCGGGCCTTGTCTTGTAGGAACGTGGCATTAATGGTCAGTGACAGTTATGTCAGCCCATAAGGAAAGCCTGAATAAAGATTATTAAAAGCTGAAGTAAAAGTTTGGTTTCATATCAAAAACCTAATAATAACAGCACATTTTTTTTCCTGCGGGCGTTTGAAACGATTCACGTACAAATAATCTTCCAACTGCTTGTTCTCCCAGTACAGGAAACAAACCAAAGAACATCTAATTAAATGAGTTGTCTTGATATGTTGTCCAGATAAATTGTTTGTTTTTTTTCCCCCCATTTAAAATGTCATAGCTTACAATTCCATTTTAGAAATGATATTTGAGACAAGAAGAAGCAATTAACACTAATTGGTGAAACAGACCTCAGAAAATGTTGAAAAGGTCAACAAACACAAATAAATAATCATGGCCGAATGCCAAAGAGAACATTTGCAAAATAATAGCTGAGAAAAGTTAATTGTCGTTTTTTTGGTGATCTACTTAAAAGCTTAATTACACCCAAAGTCTGACTCATCTCACTGTGAAGATTACTTTGACGTCTGTGCCTGAAGCAATTGACTGGTCAACAAGAATCTTCCGCTCCAGAATCCAAGACGATGGCTCACAAGAGGAATAAAGGGGCAGATTTTAATAAGCATACTCTGGCAGCCACATTAGCGATGATGTAAAGCTTACAAGCCAAACATCCTCTGATTCACTGTTTATATTAGTGTATTTATCCTCCTCCTGGTTGGACCCATAACATCAAGTATGGGTCACACTCCAGCTGCCAGGAAAGCACTCATGGTGAGAGGAAGAAAACTGGATGAAAAAAAGGAATGGGGTTTAAATCCAAATCATGGATGGTCTTTGAAGTTGCATACAGTAGACGCCATTCTCGTGCTGGTAGACAATATTTGCCAAGCTGGTCCTTACATTGGTTTGTAGGCCACTTCCCTCGAAACAGAACTTCACGAGAGCTTTACTCTATATCAGGGGTCACCAAACTACGGCCCGCGGGCCGGATACGGCCCGCGGGACCGTTTAATCCGGCCCGCCAACCCTGAACAAATTGTATTATTAAACTTTTTTTTTTTTTTTTTTTTGCTCATTTTGCCTGCAATGACTGCGTTTGCCCAGTAGATGGGGAAGCGCTCGCCTGCGCATTTACTACCGGAAGCCGTGTCAGAAAGCTCGGTGCACACTCACAAGTGCGTGTACGGACATGGCGCACTCGCGCTCTATTTGTATCAGTCCCGAATTTAGAGCGTGGGCTGTGACGACAGCATTCTTGTAATTTGCGCGCTGAGCTTTCAGATGCAGTTTTGCGCTAAAGCCACCCACAAACCTTCCCCTGGAATCCTTCCGTTAAAATGTCGCCCAAGTAAAGCAGGGTGAACACAGTGACGAGCGTTTAAAAGAGTTGCCAATTTGGCTCGACGTACGCGACGTGACGTTCAGCCACATGAACGTCAACATCTACCCGTCACAGATCGAGGTAAACGGACAAACACCTCGGATCTCGCCTAAGAATTGCCACAACAAATTTTACTCCAGACTATGACGCACTATCAAACTTTAACAAAAAAGACAGCAGTGTCTACAAGCCTACTGGAACCTACAAAAGGATTATAAGGAAGGAACACAAGAACTTTAAGAGACTGCTCATATGTGTCAGAGAGGTTCTGCTCTGACAACTGAGCTGAACTTTTATCTGTTAAGATTGTTCATGGCACAACAGAAAGTTAATGTTCCATGGTTTTTTTTCTATGAAGAACCCAGAGAGAGTTATTTAGTTATTTATTTCCTGTTTTTTCTGTGAAGAACTCAGAGAGGGTTTAGTTATTATTTATTTCATTAATAGTGTTATTTGTTTCCTGACTTTTTTTCTGTAAAGAACCTGGAAAGGGTTATTAAATAACCGTTATTTGGTTATGTGTGGCTTTCTGGAAAACAATATTTTTTTTAAGCTCCCCTACGATCGTCACACTTTTTCTGTTACAAACTGCCACCGGCCCGCCATCAGAGAAGGGAAAGGTTATGTGGCCCTCACAGGAAAAAGTTTGGGGACCCCTGCTCTATATGATACCACTCATTTTATGGGCTTGGGCTGCATGTGGGCCGCAGGCCACCTGTTGTAGACCACTAAAGTAGCTGCTGTGACTAAAGTAGCAGACAGACCGAGATTAAAAGTCAGCACAACGTGCACATTCTTAGAAACGCTTGAATCAATTGAAGACCGAATTACGCAATCCTTTTGCTTTATGACTTTTTATGGGCTTCGTTGGGCATCTATGTCAGTCAGTCCCTGTTGTGAGCTGCACCACAAGCTGTCGGTTCAGCCTGTCAAAAGCGTCAATTCCTGAGCCAAATTTGGTTTGGAACTCTCATCCACCCCACATAAGGCGCCATCGAAAGCCAACATATCCACCATCCACCATGCCAGGGAGAAAGAAGTCTTGAACGTAGGGACAAGATGGCCACCATTGGGAAATCACATTGTTTGTTTCCCAACTGTTTTCATGTCTTGATGAAACTTTTAGTCCCCATGGAAAATATTTACGGAATATCTGTGCTTTACACATCGCCTACACATTTTGTCAGACGTTTTACACATTACGCTGGTGATAATCAATCATGAAATTTCCAAATACAAGCTCCAGGCTCTTCTATTTTCTATCCAAATATCCGTGCCCCCGAGGTGAACAATCTGCTCCTCTCCTTGCCTGTGTAGACAAGAAGTAAATGGTGGTGCTCTCATGATAAGAATTTCACTTTATCCATTCAAGCATGGCTCAACAGTGAAACCCTCTTTGACAGGGTGGTGGGAATCAGAGGGAGGCATAGCTCCTGCTTCCAGAAGTGCAGTTAAAGCCCAGCTATACTTAGAAGCACCCAGTGTGATTCGAAATTTGGGATCCTGACAAATGCCTGCTTATTGTTGGAGCCATAGCTTTTCTATGGCAGAACTATCTACGGTGCACACTCTGCAACGGGTTAGCTAGGTATTACTTCATGTTACATCCTGAAAGTGGCTTCTGAAGAGGGCTTCAGAGCTTGGCTACCTTGGTTAGTTATTTGGACTCGGCAGGTATTGCTCTTGGCATCAAACTAAAAATTGTCTGCTTGCTTCACAGCTAATATTAGTAAGAACTCAGATGGAGTTAGCAGGCCAGATGCCACCAGATGATGGTTGCGCATAATATGGATTTGTTAGTGTTTCATAGTCTGATCAGGTGCTTCAATTGACTTTGTTTATGCAAAGTTTGTAGTCATTAAAATTTGAGTTTAAGCGTGTAGTAAAAAAAAAAAAAAAAAACTCTTCATATGGACCGGAGCCATGCAAACTTTGCTTAAAAACTGATTGCTAAGAACTGGGTGACATGAATACATAGAAATGTATTTATTCAATTGATATAAACAAATTGCTGTCCCATGTAAATTGATGATTAAATATCAATTTGTTGGTAATGAATATTTAATGAAGCATACATTTTGTCAGGATAGCACGGTATCCTATGGTGGCAGGTCTGCCTCACAGTTCTGGGGTGGGTTCAAATCTTAGTTCGGGACTTTTTTTTAAGTTCAATGATGATACCCACATACTTGTGCGGGATTTCTCCGGGTTCATCAGCTACCGCCCACATTCTAAAAACAGTGAAAAGAATTGTTCTACTTTTCCCATTGTGGTTTGTCATTACTCAGCTCATAAAATATACTATTTTTTTAAAGCAGTATTTGCTATGGACACTTTATGTGTACGCAAGATATCCAATATAAAATACTTATGGAGACGTCGCAAACTATGCACATAATGTAAAAGCTCAAGTCCTTAAAAATATAAATCACTACTGCTGTCGAGATGAACGCTAACAAGAACTTCATGGAGACATCCCATGAATATTGAGTGCAACAAATTATCCAACATGTGAGGAGGAGAGCTGATCATGTGCCTTAAAATTAGAAATAAAGAGACTACGTTTCCATAGTTTGATTGGGATGGAGAGACTGTGTGACTCAGTCGTTGGATAAAAAAACGGTGACTCACAATTGTCATTTTGTCACTCAGCCTCATACATATGTGATGTTTTTTCACCACTAGGCTCTTGTGCTTGGAAGATTATTTTGTGAGTTACGTGCTTGGAAATACATACACACATACATCACATTTGTTATCACCTTTCCATCTTGAAATGCATTCTGTCATGAATAAGACATTGAGTAAGAACAAATCATAGCTGCCTTCTTCATAAGGCCTTTGTTGCATTAATTGTGCATATGTTGGGAGTAACGTTTCAGTTTTGCCTGTGAATAATTCAGATCTTTCATATGAGCATACGGGTGGGAAACATACTGTCCTGTTGTACATAGCGTGTGTAAGAAACGACAAAACTCGGCAGGCTTCCAGCATTTAATTTCTCAGAATGATTCGCTTTCCAATAAACGTTGACAAGTGTCCTATTCTGCATTTCCCCCATTAAATGAGACCCGGCTGGCCCCGGGCTGCGGCAGGCGCCGACTGTTTGTTAATGGAATCTGCATTTTACTTGAAAAAAATGGTAGCGGGTGAATAAGAATCAGTCGTGTCTGGTGGAGCGAGCTGATGGTGGGTGTTGCCAAGAATTAAGATCGTGGAGGCATGGAGAGGTGTCACTTATTGAGATGGTGTGGATAAAGACTGCCGAGTAGAAAGTTGCTTTGCATGTAATGAAATGAACCACCTTTAAAATTCCTTTGCATCGCATTTTTATGCCCGCTGCCTTTTTCAGTTCATTTGTGCTACCTTGACTTGCCTCGGACTAAATCAACATGGCTCTGGGTCATATTTTGAATTTCAATGCGATTTTGATACACGTATAAAAAATGTTTTGGCTTGAAATGTTTGTGATTTACCCACAGTAATTTATTGTCTTTAATTTTTGTCACCCCGCGAGTGAGCCACCGAATTGCAAAGATGTGTCACTCCTTTCCTTCTTCTTGACACCGCTATTGTCGATGAACAATAGTCTGTTTGATGAGGGTAATTATTAAACTTATGTCACTGACAAAGAAAGCGGAGAAGTCTTGCATCCTAGTGTAGGTGGGAAAGAAAACAATGGCTGCATGTTTGGAAAGCAAAGAGGCTACGTTTTTGTTTCCACATGCTGCTGAATGTCAATAGCATGCACTGCAGAGTGCTACATTATGGAATGGAGGCTTGCCTGATGTTTTCTCATGTTCTGAGCAGACCAGCTCAGAACAATAAAAAATGAACAAAAAATGAAAAATATTCATTTTCAAGCTTTCAACTTGAAGACTGTTTCTGAAGTTGTCACAATGGACATATGGATCCCTGTTGGATTTGAACAACTTTAGCAGATGGAGGAAGCTTGTCTCTGAGGGACCTTCTTTTTTTTTTTTACCCGGATACATTATTTGTCTGAAGGCTGTTGACATTTATCAAATAACATTTGTTTTGAAAGTACCAAAAAATCATAAATATATTATTTAAAAAGTGCTGTTGAGAATGAGGCCACTGTGCGATTCCAATAAACTTCTGACCAAGCACATTTTTATTTACATCTGTCAAATTGTCAAATTTCAAATTCAATGTCTTTGAATATCATTATTTTCATGTGTGTAAAACTATCCCATGTTCATTTCACGTCAAGGCTGGAAGAGCCTCAACAACATTTTTGTTCCCTGCAGCTTGACACAAAGGGAATCACTTTTGACTTGAAAACAAAACGAGAGCGCCGCAGTCGCTAAGTGTTCTGCAGGGTTTCCTCGCAGCCGTCTGGCATGCGTAAGCTTGCTAAATTATTTTTGCTTGCTGGTTGGCGACTTGCCAAAGACGCATTCAAAATGGAGAATCACTCGCATCAAACTTTAATCATTTGTCAGAACTGAGATTTATACTTTGCCCCTCTTTTAAAATCCTCTCTAAATTAAAAATCCCCTGAAGTTGTTGACAATTCTTATGCCTTACTTCTGACCCCAAAGCATTTCCTAAAGGAAACATAAACAAATATTATGAAGTGGCGTTGCTTTAAAACTAGCACAATACGCGTGCCTGCCTGGATTTGGTACACAAGTCCTGGCCTCTACAGACAGCTGATGTTTATCTGCACAAATCGCCCCCCCCCCCCACGCCTCCCCTCCCCTAACCCTGACCAAACGGCTGCTCAAAGTGCCAGTGTGCATACTGAGTTTCACCGAGCGAGGACAGCAATGCAGTGGCAGCAAAGATTCCATCGCTGAGATGTCTAGACACATCTCTTCAGACACCAAAGGAATTTTTTCACATTTTTTTTCGCGTGCTTTATTAACGTTAAATGTTCTGCATCTGTTTTCTAATCCACCGTGATATGACGCCCCCTCCCCCAATGTGACTCAAATAACGAAAATATATTTTAAAAGCGAAAAATGTTTTTTAATTGCTCTCTGCTCAAAGTAAGAGTATCGCATAGTTAAGTTGTATCGGACCTATGGCTAAAAGACAGGTGCCATTATTGCACCAACGTTTGATTGTGTGCTGATAACATCTTAGTTTGTCTCTCTCTCCAAAGAGACCATTCCCAGGTTTCCCGCTTCCATCAGATGGAGGCTTTCCCTCAGAACAAGGTGTTTTCCAGCGAGTGCTCAGCACTCATCCATTATGGATGCTGCGTTTTAGAAGGTGGATCTGTGCAGATTATATAAATATCTCCTTTTCATTCCCAGCAGGATGGGAACTGTGTTAGTGTACAGGGCATCGTTCTGATGCCGTGTTGATGTAAAAGAAAGAGAAGTGATGCGGATGCTAGAAGACATAAAAGCTGTCTAGAATTCATGCAAATCTTTCAAAACCTTCTCATTAATAAGGCGAGCTCAAAATTGGGGAAAACGTGTTATTTTGCAGTAGTGACGTCGATATATCTTTGGTGGAATAACTGAAAAAGCCATGGTGCTTCAGAATTTGTGGTCTTGCATGCTATGGCCACAGTTGGAGGCTTTGTTTACATAGACGGGAGCAGCATGGAATACAAGAACTTTGCATATACTGACGAAGCTGAGATGCTCAGAAGAAGACCAAGAAGAAATGTGCAGCCCAAGCACTATATATAGTGAGCAAGTGGAATATTGATATAAAGAGCAGATGCTTATTAAGGAATATTCCATTCGTCCATTTGGCACATCTTCGATCTGGTCACTTAAGTGTTGGACTCGATCATAATTCACTTGGGATGGACTGATAACCAATAAATGAATTGACCCACATAATATGTTTACATAACAACAGAGAACATTATTGTCCCACTGAAATGGAATAAATGAGTACATGTTTGGCTAAAATGTTTTTTGTCTCAGTATGGCTGTTAGAATTTTGTACAACATAGCAAGAGAATGGAATAAGCCAATCTGCTTCATGGAAACTCCATAAGGTCAGATCTGGATCATACGTAAAGCCAGAAAGGCATGTTGAATTCAGCCCAAAAAAAAAAAAGGCACCTTCCTCTTTCATACCACACTTATCAAACAAAGTAGGCTCCAAAGCAAAGCTCACCGCCCTGTGATTGACAGGTAATCAGTTGAGGACGTATCCATCCTCTCTTCATAAATCAGCTTCCCTGTCACCCTGACCATGATAAGTAGTATAGAACTAGAAATATTTTTCAAGGGTCGAGACAGGAATATACCATCAGTTCGTCGTCAACATTTGTATACTGGAATAGCCAATGGCCGCAAATCTGGTCTGGTCAAGGTAAAAGGAAAATAATTCACTGTGGAAAGTGCTCGAGGAGTGAAATCCAAAACATGATCTCTTGGGCCAACCTGGACTTTAAAAAAGGTGAAAAGAGATGTGGATTAACAATTCAAGTTCACGGCCTTGCTTTACGTGCCAGATGTGTTTCGCTTGAATTGGATTTCAAATGATTTATTAACCTTTAACTGTGTGGGGTACTAATGCGAGGAAGCACACTTCCTTCTATTTTTCCTTTACTTTTGAATGTTGCTAATATGCTTTTCCTCTTTTTCTCCACAGGCACTTCCCGTGCAGTCCGCCAGGCCCTCGTGTGAATTTCCCCCAGCCTGAAGGACAGTAAGAAAGCCAGGAGCTCCATAGTGATTTCCCCACTAGCACAAGAAAGGCTAACGTGCTTCCTTTTGTTTTTTACTCAAGCTATCTAAGAATGCTCTTTGTAGTTTCACTCTCGGCTCTCTCTACATCGTTGAGGTTGTGCACGTAGCGACCTCATTCCACTGCAGGAAGACTGAAAAAGCAAAGAAGAAAAGAGCCAGACCCAACAAACCTGCACTAGGATAATTAATTGTGTCCTCGCTGGAAAGAAGATGACTTTGGTCTGAATATTGTGGCGTTTGCATGTGCGTTTATGCGTGCTCACCTCTTTTATGGTCAAAGGGTGACAGGTGGCTGCTGATTCAAAATGAACCTGCCAGGTGGCTTTGTCTGGTGCTGGTGGCTGTCGCTGCTTGCTTGTTGTTTCTTCACCTCCCGGGCGGCCAAGCCCAGAATGCCTGGCCACACGCACCTCAACTCAATACGCATTGATGGGGACATATCTCTGGGTGGGCTTTTCCCAGTGCATGCAAGGGGAAATGACGGCAAAGCCTGTGGCGAGCTCAAGAAGGAGAAAGGGATTCACCGGTTGGAGGCCATGCTGTTCGCTCTGGACCGCATCAATAATGACCACGAACTGCTGCCTAACATCACTCTGGGCGCTCGCATCTTGGACACCTGCTCCCGCGACACTCACGCTCTGGAGCAATCGCTGACGTTCGTACAGGCTCTGATTGAGAAGGACTCGACCGATGTCAAGTGCCTCAGCGGAGGGCCGCCCATCATCACAAAGCCGGAGCGGGTGGTCGGCGTGATCGGCGCGTCTGCTAGCTCTGTGTCAATCATGGTGGCCAATATACTGCGTCTGTTTAAGGTCAGTCCTTGCACAACAACAATCACCGCTTCTTCGGTATCTGCAAAATGATCTTATTCTCTGTAGACAGTAGCTCAGCAGTGTAAATCCCATTTATTTCACACATTTTCTCATGGGCTCGGGTTTTAGAGACCACAAACTGTGTCAATAAATAAAATGAAAATAAATCAGAATTAATCAATGGCGAGTCTCAATGTCGTTTGAAAGAAACCCCCTATAGTGTTTATAAAATGCAAACAGATAGTAGCTATGCTTGTCAGCTATTCAGGATTATTACAAGACCTTCACCAAACATTCTTTTACCAACCTAATAAAGGCTAGTTTTGATTGACGCAGTCAGATGGTAATCACTTAAAATTTCCATTTTGGCAGAAAATCTTTGATTGTTTGCCAGACGCCTTTGCCAACCCAAAGCATACTTCCAAATAAAGAAAAATAACTTTCCCCAGAAGTGTCATTTTGGAATGGCCCTGGCAAGATGTGCTGTAATAACATAAAAAGGTGCTCCAGCTAAGTATTAGTTTAAGGGTGTGCATATTTATGCAACCAATTTGTTTTTTATTTGCCCCGTAAAAAAATTCCAATTTTCTTTTCAATTCCGTGTTCAAATTACAGATAATAAAGGTGCTCTTGTTCTCACCACAAAATCCTGACATTTTAATGAGGACTTTTAAGACTTTTATTTTATACCCACTACGTGCAGACATGGTCCATTCAGAAGATGCTGTATATTTCCTCTGAAGAGAAACTTTATTCTTCTTCCCTACAAGAGAAGGGTAGCAGCCGAGACCTTATAACACCTCATATACTCTGTTACAACTTAATCTGCAGAGATTGATTTCATTAATGGCAGGAAGACCCACAGCAAGTTCGTGATACGGCTTCACAAACGTAACTTTTGTCAGAAGGATTTTGCCTTGGTGTTGCCGCATCTTCCAATTACTATGTGGGAGCAAATTAGTTTAAATTTTATCTGTCAAAAAGGTCACTGAGCGGCACCGTGAGCGCTAACAGGACAGGACATACTGTTCTTGGGAACAATGGTTTTGATAGGAGACGATGGCAAACTGTGTTCTATAGACGGATGGCGTTCAGGCGTTGTTCACTCACAGATCAGTGCTAGTAAATGAGAAGATGTGTGCAAGGATGAGCTGTTGGTGACAATTTAGCTCGGTTTTTGGACGTTTCGTGATTTGACCGTTTCGCCACTGACGTAAAGATAAAGGGGCAGACAGGGAGATCATATCTATATTGTCAATGAAAACAAGGTATTCCAAGATAATGCAGTATCATTTTCCTCATTTAAAAAAGTACACATGGGCCTGGCTAAAAATGGTCCATTATCTCTCAGAATTTCATACAGTGGATTAGCAAAGTGTGAAATTCAGCAAGACCAGACAGAAACCACTCTGCTGGCATTATTTGTAAGCTTTTGAGGCCACAAAAGGGATATTGACTAGCAAGTAAACTTAAGGTTGTGCTCCCACATGGCACACGGCTCAGCCAGCGGGTTCCGTCTCTTTTCTCGAGCGTTATAGTCACATAAAACCATAATTAGGACTCCTCAGAGTGGTGAGGAGGTCTCACCGCTCCCCACTTCCTTCTAATCATTAGAAAGCTAAGACTCTCGTCTGCATCTTTCAGCATGTTTCTCGTGCTGAGCAGTCAACTTGAAGCTGTACTTTTATTTATTATTGCCGTCCCCGTTATGACAGTATGGACTTTTTAAAACGCAATGATCCATATGCTCCTTCGTATTCTATCAATAGCAGCATTTTTGCTGAACACAGTTTTGCACTCAATTTCAAATCACACAGCTAAAGCTACTGTTGTTTTGAATGATGCGTACTATATTTATTTACTATAATGTGAGTATCCCCTCAATGTTTCTTTTAAGATTTCATTTTATTCGTTGCTGTTGTTAAAATTGAAAACAAATAAATAGGTAAACCGCAGTGGTCTTCATTGCAAGCATTTATTTGACGGATAGAGATTCTCGACAGATTGCTGTGAATCTGCTTTCACTCTTCATAAGACAAGCAACGCGACAGTCGGTATCTTTGAACCCATTTTTTTTTTTTCAAAAGCCTGCATTTTGCGGGAAATAAATTTGCTGCTCTTGAAAACAGGAGCAATACATCACTATGGTGACTTGCCCAGTTGTTTACGGACAGAGACGATGTACTCCAATCTCGCGGCTGTATCGTATTTTTCTTAGCTTGCGTTGGTGCTTTAACTGCTTATCATTTTTCGATGTTCTGGCACAAGTCTAAAGGCAATCTAACTTGATGTAGTGTTCCGGCCAACTTCATTTGTGTCGTCCTTCTGTAGCTGCTTGCCATATTCATGAGGGAATAATTTATTTGTCCTCTGTAATTGGCTTCATGTTTTCAGCCTCTAAACTTTTGGCCTTTTCTTTATCTCTGAGTGGCTAATGGTGAAGTGTTAGCTCAGCACTCTCGGGTAAGCAGGAGTCCGTCCTGGTTGCGTGTTATGAATATTTTACTATACTGTTATGTAATTGATGCCAAGGGATTGAGGTTGAAAGCTCCTTCTTCTAGTCCAGCTTTGACTATACCACTTGGACCACGTAGTAGTTAGTGGAGGATATATCGATTAGAATCGGGGCCTCTTCTGTATCTATGTATCTCTAAGTAGAGTATTATCAGAAGTGGGTAGTGATGCTTAATTTGTTAGTTTTGTAAGATGTAATAGACCATTGGTGCAGTCGAAGTGATTATTGTGTGCTGCAGGTTTTCATCCATTCATCCTCTGATTAAAAAAAAATCAGAACTCCAATTTTTATTTTTATTTTTATTTTTTTTACTTCTTGGCTACTCCTCCCACCTGAGCATTACTGACATGGCATGGGGCATATGAAATCAGCAGTCAGAAAACAAGGCAGTGTTTCGGGTGTTGAAATTAACTTGCTGAGACAAAGAAACGGGGTGAGGAGCGTGTGTGTGTGTGTAGGGGGGTAGCTTCCACCCAGAAGCTTCGTAAATAATGTACAAGCCAGCTCAGACAGTGTGCACAAGTCTTTCCTGTGTATTGGCACGGCAAAGCCATGAGGGAGGATGCTGGATTGGTTCTCTCAGAAACAAGAAATGGGTTTAACTTTTCTGCTGTGCATTCTGAGAAGTTCTGTCTGCTGCCTCTCATCATTCATTAAAGACATACAGAGGGCATAAAGTGCGGTGCACCCCCATACACACCCACACACCTATACACACACACACCTATACACACACACCTATACACACACACCTATACACACACACACGCACACACACACGCACACATGCATCCCTACATTTCGCTGTGTTGAGACCAAGCTCTTATTGGCTCAACTTGTCAGCCTCCACTAAACGAGAAGCTCCAAAATGTGCATACACGTGCTTGAAATGCACACTTCATCGGACCCTGAAGGCCAAATACCGTCAGGAGTTGAAATGTTTAATGTAAAGGTTATTGCTTGCATGTCAATAGGGCCTACATTAATTAAGACAGTTAATGGTTACAGTGTGACACCTTAACATCCACATATCACAAATATAGGACTCTGCAGAAGAATATGATTGAAGATTTGCAATAAGCCATGTTTTTGAGAACATGAACATTTTTAGTTTATATTCTTATACCTTCAGCAATAATTTGCTCACACAATCATGCAAACAAAGTCATTTTACTTCCTCGTGCTTAGATTAACTTTGTTGGTCCTCACCAATCTTTCATTTACTAGATTTGAGAAATAGCATTTAATATATACGTATGATGTTTTACAACCATGACAAAGAGTGGATAGATGATTAAATAAAGGGATAGCATATAATGTGCGCTTTTGTATTTTATCAGTGGCAGACTTAAGCGTCGGTTTAAATGATGATACAATTTCTGCCTGATCTATAACTCAAAATCTTTTTATGTAAATTGGCATTAGCAGTAGAAAATAGAAGTCCTCGTGCAGTCATGAGGTCTTACAAGCGAGCATCCATGCTTTGTATCATATTTAGCACCTTTGCATAAAGGTTACGTTTCAGAGTTCAATTACATTAAACAAGTAATTGCAGGCTAACACGCTATAGTTTATTTACACAACACATTCCTTGAAACATGCAAACCATGGCCAGTAAATATTATAACCATTAAATCACCTTATTCTTCCTCCAACATCTTTGACGCAAAGGAAACAAAAAAATACCCTCATCATTTTACAGAGCGGTGGGCTTTGCCCTTCAATTTGACTTTTACAGCTCAACACACCAAATCCATGAAACTCTGCATCTCTGCTTGAACAGGGAGCTGCTTCAGGGTGAGGATTAACTCAGCTCTAACTCCAGCCCGAGAAAACACAGCCATTTCCCAAAGTGAAGCTTTCTAAGAAATCATACCTTTTTTATTCTAGCTCCACTTCATCCAGTTGCACTTAAAGTTTTGAAATCCCTCTGCAAGCAATCGGAGCCACTGCTGGTAATCAGCAAGTACATTCGCAATAAGCACCAGTCTGCCTCTCTCCTCTGGCACCTTTTTCTTGCTTCGTTCGAAAAATCTCACACAAATTAATTTTGGCTGTTTAATTAGTGTGCACTGTCTGGTCTACTGAGGGCATGTTAGCAGGGGGGGAGGGGGTATAATGACTCTATTTTTATGTTTAATTGCATTCTGCTGAGTATTGCTGTGAAAATCAGGACGAGATCCAATAGGGAAGACACAACAGGATTTCTTGCTGTCAGTTTACCGCACTGGCTGTTGTCTCGCCCACGTTTGCCATGTACGTGTGGAACTCCACGCTGACGCGTCTTTAAAAGTTTAAAAGACCCCCCAAAAAAACAATTTTAGTGAACAAAATCCAGCAAACGGAGGCGGCGCCATCGCATCCTTGAAAAGAGCGTGGGATTAAAGGCTCAGGCAGCTGTCTAACCTGCAAGATCTCAGCATCAGCCCACCATCCATCATCCAGGCTGCCGTGCCTCGGATTTAGTTGACTTTAACAAAGCTTGGAAAGAAATCAGAAAGCCTTCAGTAACTCAAGCACGTTAAATTAAGAGCGATCAATAGTTTCATGACAGCTGCCGTATTGATTGTGTGAAGGGCGGCAATTTTAGTCATTTTTTTCTCATTTCACTTTTTAATACTCGAGCTGTCAGCGACAATGTCATCTGGTCAAAGATGAGCACAAAACAGAGTTGACCTATGTTAATGAATAATTTAAACACAATAGTTTAGGCTCACTGTCAAAAGGGAATGGAGCAGGGAATGTTGTAATGATAATGAAAAACATCTACTACTTTAACATTTTGTTACAAATAAATTAACCCCAAAATTATATCCATCCATCCATTTTCTGTACTGCTTTGTCCCCACGGGGGTCGTCGGTGTGCTGGAGCCTATCCTAGCCGTCATCAAGCAGTGGGGGGTGGGGGTACACCCTGAACCAGTTGCCAGCCAATCGCAGGGCACACAGAAACAAACAACCATCCACACTCTCACTCACACCTAGGGGCAATTTGGGTTGCTCAATCAGCCTACCATGCATGTTTTTCGGGAAGCGGGAGGAAACCGGAGTGCCCGGATAAAACCCACGCAGGCACGGGGAGAACATGCAAACTCCACACAGGGAGGGCCGGAGGTTGAATCAAACCTGCACTCTCTGAACGTGAGCCAGACGTGCGAACCACCATGCCACCCCAAAAAGACTATATAAAATACAAATTGAAAGAAAAAAATATATACTGGCTTAACCTACAAACAGAGTTTGGCTGCTATGAAGGTAAGGAGAATCAAATTTTCTGTTGACCTGTGTAATTATTATTTTTATATATTTTATTTGAGCTGTTACCTTCATCCTATTGGAACAAATCTGCCGAGTAATCGGGAGCATCCTGTGAATCTACCAATTTGCTGGGTACCAGTGTTCTTTACCTTTCAGCCCTGGTGTCAGTGAACACAGGCTTCAGCACCCTAATGAGCATAAGTGTTAAAAAAGATGGATAGATGGATGGATACTTTATCAAATAGAACTCAAAGATCTCAAACATAATACAAGTGAAACTAATTTGCGGCTATTCTAATGTGACTTAAAAAATAATAATATGAATGCAAAAACAAGCCGTCTCTGTTGGAAGTTTAATTGAAATGTCACTCACGCATTGGCTATACTAAGCTCAGCACAAGTGAATACAATAATAAAACATTGATTTATTTGAGAGCCAGGACAATGAAATATTGCTTATGCTCTGTGAGATTGAGTCAACTACAGCTGGTTTTAGGGGAGAGTGTGTGGGGCGCACCCTGCACCGGTCAACAAGCCCATTGGTTTAAAAAACCAAAAAAAAAAATACAAATATATAATCTCAGCTTTATTTCATAAAAATGTGTCCAAATATGTTGGCACTGTGTGGTTCGGAGTCAGCATTTAGCCACTTTTAGGTTGTAAAGATTTTAATCAAGGCTTCTTAACATTGTGAAGGATATTGTGATATCTGCAACTCTGTAGCTGTTTTTTGTGTGTGCTCCTTTTATAAGCAGCACCGTCGTGACAGCTCTTTCATTTTGGGCCACTTGAAATTACATAGAGACTCACACTTGAGTTGTTGTAATTGGAATAACACCACCGAGCAACAATTTAATCACATTGTTCGGTCCTTCCATTTTTCTCTCATTACTCTCTAAAATGATTTAGCTTAATTTTTCTACCCATTGGAATAATTGCAGAAGGGAAAAAAAGGGTAATGGAGGATATCAGACTTTGTAGTGAAGCAGACAGCTTTTTCCTTTTTTTTTTTTAAAGGAAACATCCTCACACATCTGCCCTGCATTTATTTCTTGTCGACCTGAACTTCATAAACCAATTCGAAGCGTTATGTGTTGACATGGACCAGCTTTTGTGAGTTTCCCTATCCACACCAAACTGGCAGATTCAATAGCTCCCTTCACAATGGCCTCCTGATTTTAAATGTTAAAAGTGTGAAAATATAGAAGTGACACTGATATATGAAAATGTGTCTTTGAACAAGCCATTCTGAAATTTGAGAATTCTGTTATCACAATCAGGATGCTTTATGCCAAAAAGGTCCTGCTTGTCACCTTTTGGAAAAAATAGTAACTTTACTAAAACTTTAACTTAGCTTTAGGTATCAGCTTAGCTATTTTACCGTAGTTTGGCTATCAGCTAGCGAAGGAATGATGTCGTCTTTGCTGCATACTCAGTTATCATCATGATATGAACCCACCTCCCCAAAAAGTGAATTTTGTAATTCTTAGTGTATTTTCATGCATTAATATTGGACACTATTTAAGATTCAGACAAAGACTGACTCTCAAAAAGATCAGTTGCTTCAATCAATGCCAATGTCAAGAATACAGACAGGGGCCCAAGTTTCTCCTTATTTACTCCATTTGCAGGACCTAAAGTCACCTCCTCGGAAAAGGATGCTTTGCTCACGTTAGCTGTCTGCTGTGGTCAGCGTCAAAGCACATCCAGGAATGACACGATCCGAACATACCCGCTATCAGGTCTTAGACATTAGCAAGTCCCCGCTTGATTCTAAACTTGAGAGACTGCAGGCACACTCACTTAACTCAGCTGCATGCACTATCAATGCGCCCCATTTCTCTTTTCTGCAAGTACAGCTGGAAAATGCAATAATAAAATATTTAATGGAATATACTATTGGGATTTGCAAAGGAGTACTTTTTTAAAATTGTAGAGAAGTTGAACATGTACTGGAGGTGTAAGCTTTCGTTTATGTTACAAGGAATGGCTCCAATTCACATTACCTACTATGTGTAGTTATGAAAAGCGCTACATACAAATACTCGTACATATCTATCAATAATCTGCCATGTCAATTCCATCATTTCCTCATCGTATTTCCTTTTGCACTGCTCAGCAAATGCAAAGCTTTGCTGTAATAGATGGCCGGAGATTCATAGCCGTTTTTTGCACATCAGCGATATGCACGCTCATGACTGCATTTTTAAGCCATGTTTGCCATGCAGTTGTAGTAACACATATGAACAAGGTACTCTGAATGTATCATTAAGAGTGTTTTATTTATTTTTTACAGATTTCCGTCCTTGTCCTTTGACAGTTAATTCAGAAACTTATTTCAAAGGGAACTGCCCTAATCAGTTTTTAATGGAAGGAAAAATAATCACTTCATGGATATTTTTTCTTTTCAAGTGATGGTTTCTTAATAGCTGTTGTAATAGATAATTTAGTGGTGCTAATCAGCTCCCTTCAAGCTCTTATGAGATATTCAACAGGGGCTCAAATATTAGTCAAGGATTTCAAAAAAAGTACCCTACATTCTGTTCAGTCATCAAAAAAAAGTCTTAAATAACATACATTTCTTTTGTCTACTTCCACTGATCAAACCTTTTTTGTTTTTATTTCAAACAAATTTTAATTTGGTTGTGTCCACACGTACGCTCAATGAGGTGGCACGACACAAATCAATAGGGTGGTTGGAGCTCTAAAAGCTGGCAGGGAGAATGGATTGCAGAGTGCTTTGAATTATTTAACAGCCCTGTGAATTTGTCAGCACAGACTGTTTACGCAGCAACATTCCAAAGAGCAGTGACCAAGATGTGAAATATCAGAAGTTTTCACAGGTCGGAGCAGAACAGTAAGCTATTAACAGTTGGGAGGGAAATAGAATGCTAAGACACACCCGCTGTAGTAAAATATTAAATAAGTATGATTTTTACGAGTTATATAAGTTTCATATATTTTGGCCTTCTGTGTTTTGGTTTCAGTAGAATTAATTAGTTGTCAACACTAGGATGCACTCAAGTTAATCCTCGTTCCATTTGTTCAAAAACATTGGGCCGCGCAGACTTGTCACCTGCAGCTCGAGGAGACAAGATGTAATTAGCTGCTGCTACTTACCGGGGAACTCCTTTGTCCAGCGCTCATTTCCAAGAAAGCTCGTTACAGTTCGACACTCATCATCTTCCATTCAGGAATCCTGAAAGGCTTCAAGTTGTCGGATTTTAGAGAACATGGAATTGTACGTCATTCACTGTTATGACGTGTTATCAAATTTCTTGTCATTGGACATGTCGTGAGTGCAGAGCAATGGAATACTTTTGGTTTTGGTTTCAACCTGTCCAAGAAACATGAAAAAACAGCCACAGTTAAAATGGGCAGACAGTGCAAATCAATAGGCTCATTTGAATGATTGTGAAGGATCACTTTCTAAAAAGATTTATCATCTGATGGTTTGCTAGATGATGCACTGTAGAAAGACTGTTAAAATAAAGATTCTGAGCTGCATTTGTATATACATACGAATTTCTATGTGTCTGATTCAAACCCGGCTCCCAGACATGCTCTCTGCCGTCTCCTGACTGATGGTGTAACACTTTCGAGACGTCCTCAGGGAATCCCGATCCAGTTGCAAAGGTCACGGAAGAAGAAGGATTGAGGGCGATGTCGTCGGCTGAGTGTCTGGTCTGCGTAAAATTCAGGCGATAAGGCCTTCTCGAGGGCCAAGTAAATAAAGATAACAGTTGTTTTAGGTCAAGTCGTCGTTGATTGTCAGTCTCCTTTGAATCTCTCGTAGAACATCTCAATGGGCAAGAATTAGCCAAATTTGTTCCTTCGAGGTGAACTGTTGACTTGTCCAAGTTGACATAGGCACAGATGGCACTGGGGATGCGGTTGGGGGGTGGTCAAGTCCCCCGCAGTTTCATTAGGACTACAATCTGTGCCCCGCATTTAAGGCGACATGTAGGGTTCAAACACAGGTTAAGGTTTCAAATTAGGGTTTTAAAGTCTGATTTTGATGGTCTTTCTTTCTCTCTGTCTAAACTAACTCAGCAAGCAGGAAAGATAAAAGCAGGGAAGGCGCAGAGCAGCCAAGAGCCAAAAAATATCCTGATAGAAATCTGTACACGAGGACCTATTTGTTAGGGAGGAATGGCACAAAAACATTTAAGAAGGCTGAGCAAATGGATGTAGACGACTTTGAGAAGCTCGAGCGGTGTAAGGATCTTACGGTACTCAGGCAGCCTATGAAATGGCATTTCATAAGGGTCATACAACACTTAGATTGTCCTGAGCAAACAGGGATGATTATACTTGCTTGTTTTTCACCGCCTCTTCTTAAAACACTGCACCATAATGGCAGATAAACATACAGTAAATGTGGGAAGAGTCTCCAGGCTTTGTTCCTGTTTGTTTATCAGGCATCCACAGATCCCTTCCAGTGTGGGCGTCAAGGGTAATGGATTAGGCTGCTGCCAGTGATATCATGGTTTGAGAAAGAAGTGGATATTTCCGAGTTTCTTTGTCTCTCTCTGCGAAGCCTCTGCATTTTACTGGCGAGTGAGACTGTTACTGATATGCCCCCTGGCACGGCGGCCCACTGTCAGCATACAGTAATTTAGCGCACTGACACTGACAGACCTAAGGCTGTGGAAGAATGGTAGAGAGGATTTAGTGCCGGCTGTTCGAATATGGGAACGTGAAAAAAAATGCAGCGTATTTGCTGCATTTTTTATTTTTACGTGAAGATTTTTGTCAGCCCTGCACTTGACTGGTGATCAGTCCAGGGTGTCTTCTACTCCCCCCCTAAGTCAGTATCGAAAATAGATTGAGTTTTTATGTGCTGTTATTGTTGGAGGGTATCATTCACAAGAAGAACTGCAGTTTCAGGCAAGCACCTATAACAGAAAAGAAACTTCTCCCAATTTGCACTTTATAATCATTTCCCACCTGCAGCCATTCATTTTACCACCATTACCAGTGGAGTTATTCATCACCAGCATAAATTTCATTGACATTTCCCACAATTGCCTGTGCTTCCCTGAGAGCATACCTTGTCACCGGCCTTCCCTGTTCAATCAATTTCAAAACCTCACAGAAAGAGTCAGATGCGGCGATAGACAATTAGTTAAACAGTAATGAGATGCTCAATGACATTTCGAGAACGCAAAAGGTTATATTTATATCTTCCAGTATTTATTTAGTATATTACCTGCAGTCGGTGGGTGTATTGGTGAGTTTAAATTTTTGGCTTAATGTTTGTTTTGGTATTGTAATAATACTAAACTGATCATTTTGGTTATTGGAAACATGATAAGAAATATATATGAATATATATGGAGCAGAAGCTGCGGGACGAGATCACTTAGATATGGTATATATATATATATATGTATAAATTCCCCTCTCACCCTCCGCGGGTGGTTTTTCCACTCCAAGCTCGGGTCCTCTACCAGAGGCCTGGGAGCTTGAGGGTTCTGCGCAGTATTTTGGCTGTTCCTAGCACTGCACTCTTCTGGACTGAGATGTCTGATGTTGTTCCTGGAATCTGCTGTAGCCACTCCTCCAGTTTGGGGGTCACTGCCCCAAGTGCCCCAATGACCACGGGCACCACCGAGGCCTTCACTTTCCAGGCCTTCTCAAGCTCTTCTTTGAGGCCCTGGTATTTCTCTAGCTTCTCAAGTTCTTTTTTCCTGATGTTGCCATCGCTTGGTATTGCTACATCCACTACAACGGCCTTCTTCTGCTGTTTGTCCACCACCACAATGTCCGGTTGGTTCGCCATCACCATCTTGTCAGTCTGGATCTGGAAGTCCCACAGGATCTTGGCTCGCCCGTTCTCTGCCACCTTAGGGGGTGCTTCCCACTTTGACCTTGGGGCTTCCAGTCCATACTCTGCACAGATGTTACTGTACACTAAGCCAGCCACTTGGTTATGACGTTCCATGTATGCTTTCCCTGCTAGCATCTTACACCCTGCTGTTATGTGCTGGACTGTCTCAGGGGCCTCTTTGCACAGCCTACACCTTGGGTCTTGTCTGGTGTGGTAGTGTGGTATATATATATATATATACATACAGCAATTTGAAGACATGATGAATCTAATCGAAATAATGATAAGAAATATTCCGTTTTTAATCTCATCTAAAAAGGCATTAACACCCAGTTCTTGCAATCGGGACTGTCCCGTGGAATGAGAAAATTCATCGCGATAAGAGATCAATGCTGACCATCTGTGTGTCGTTTTGTAAGGATGTAAGGGGTGCGACTATTAATGCTGAGCTAATTACCAACAGTGACAGCGACTTTACTGTACAGTAGTTGACTGGGATCATTACTGAATGCACTGAGGTAGGAAATCCCTACTGGGATTTACTTAAACAGCTGTTTTGTGACTGGATGCTCAAAAGGCAGCAGACTAACGTGCATAAAATACTGCGATCAGTCGAGCAGCTGATAGTAACCCAATTCGGAATGATTTGCGGTGCGGCCCTTAAAACCCGAGAGCACTCAGAAACGCAACTGTACCGTTTGGTTTATCCCTCACCCTAATTTCCTACATGTCAACCGAAGAGAGGCAATTAACCTTCTATCCGTTTCTGTCATGCACAATTGTGTGCAAAACTTGAATTACTTGAAGTTTGTGGTCTTTTATGTCTGCTTGAAGGCTTAAGGACTACTATATTATTGCTTGTTCCATTCAGACCAAACACATGAACCATATCTTAAATGCAGTATTAAATTAGTATATCCTCTCTTTAAACAAATCATCAAACAAATCTAAGTATCCAAGATTCCTTAAGTCGGTTTTCTTGCTGGTAAAAAAAAAAACACTCCAAATAAAGCAATAAATGGATTTCTAAGAAAATTATTGTACTGCTAAATAATTTGTGTTACTTAGAGAACGCTGGGGTTTATTCTGATAAAGGCATATTAAGGAAATATTCTGTGAGGAAAACAAATCATATTAAGTGAGCAGCTTTTAAAAAGCCATTCCCTTTGTTCCTAAGGAACTCTCGATGCAGTCTTACAGTCATGCATAAAGTTGTATTTCAGCCACACCAAATGAGAAATGGTTGCGGTGGCCTTGGGAAGACATTAAGTCTGATTTTTGAGCAGTTTTGCTTGGTGATGCATACTTTGGTCCAGGTGGATGACTGACTTGGTCCAGGTTCTGCATGACTGTGAGATGGCCATCATCTCACAACATGGCTGCACCATTAGAAAACATTTGCCGGAATAATGCTTTGGCGTGGAATGAGGAGTGAGATAATAGGCCACTTTGATGAACAAAAATAAAAAGGCGACAGTGCTACTTCAAACATAAGCTAGAAAATTAGAATAGTGCAGAATAGACAATTTAGTTCCCTCAAATTAAATGTGATTTCATCAGTGTTTACACACCTGGGGCAAAAAAAAGCTCTGACGTGTGCAAGCTAAATCATTTTTCTAATGAAGCCCCGCAGAATGGAATACATCAGTTGTCACTCTGAAGTGTGGAGATTTGTCTGACTAAATTATTAATTTACTCTGCTTTCTGCACAAACAAAACTATGATTCCCTCATATTCAGCTTCTTTTGAATCACAATACAGAAATTTAGGCCTTTTCATGCAAGGGCTTTATTCTTTATTATATATATAATATGTATGTATATATGTGTGTATATACGTGTATGGTCTCATACTTTGCCAGTGGTAAAAATATGCTCAATTGTAATGGCAATCAGTTGCTTGCAGTGAGATCCCTGCTGCTGCTGCTGCTGCTGCTGCATACAACCATGAGTCACTTTTCAGTATGTGCACCCTGTCAATGTGTTGTGCACTGTCTGCATCATGTGGTGTTGCCATTGCTTAGTTTAATTTCCGCGAGTTCCGTTGTTGTGAAGGCTTCGGCTGCAAAGCGTGCAATGCTTGTGTTAAAATATACGCCTGACCTGACCTGAATTCCTCAAATGGTAGTTTTTCTGATAGCCAAGGTCCAGCCAATTTCCTATGACCTCTTTGGATAATGAGGCATCCTGGACCACTGGGCAGCAGATAACATAAATGTTCTTTGTGCTTATCTTACAGTGCTAAGCCAAGCCAAGCCAAGCCAAAACCTGAGACAAAATGTAGTTTGGAGATTTTTTATTTGTCAACTTTTATGTCAAACACTTTTACATCATTTTTTAGAATAAGAAGAATGCAAATGGAGCTAGGTACATCTCACTGCTATTATTTTGAAAGGGAACATGTTCAGTTGAACGCAGCTGCTGCTGAGGTATGCACCTTCATAGAGGCATCATCCTTAAAAGTTTAACACATGATTCTGTCTGTGAACACCCATTAGCTCAGCCGTGCTTGGGAAAGTGGATGCATATCCCGGAGCACAGTTTGATGCAGTGCTGCTTTGATCGAAATACCAAAATCAACAGCCCACGGTTCTTCTGTGTGAAGCCCAGCCCGGGCCTAAATCGAAGGGCAAGGAAAGCTCAGGCTGCAGGTCTAATGTTGTCTGGATCCTCAGGGCCAGTTTTGGATTACATCACATTAACTTGTTTGCTTACAACAGCATCCTTTCGGATTCATGAAACAAATGTTCTTGCAATCCAATCAAATGGTTAGGTTTTGAGAATTGTATTCCCTTACTAAGCTAAATGTAGCTTATTGGAACAGTCTAACTTTGGCAGAGTCTTTCAACACAACAGCTACTCTATATTAAATTTCTGAAATACTGTATTTTCTGGAATATAAGTCGCAGTTGTTTTTATAGTTTTGCTGGGTGTGTGAATTATACTCAGGAGTGATTTATGTGTGAAATTATTAACACATTATATCATTTTACATGTTATTTTCACACTAAACCGCAAGAGGACGCTCTAGGCCTGTGAAATAAATGGAACTGCAACTGACGATGAGTCTCACGTAAGCTAGCATCTTCTACTTCCGGGGTTAGCGGAGTTTATAAGTGAGACAGAGGATGACGATTTTGTTGGATTTAATGATTCGGAGTGACACGAATGGTTTGATAAACTTGTTAGGATGTTATCTATGCTAAAGTTATTTGAATAACCTTAATGTTACGTCAGGCACGGTCTCAGTTCCTCATTTATGTGTTTATGTAACGTTAGCATACCGTACCGTTCAGCCCTATTCATGTCTATTCTTGGTGTTGGATTTTGTCCTAAAAAATTCCCCCAAAAATACGACTTACACTCCAGTGCGACTTACTATATACGTCTTTTTCTTCTTTATTATGCATCTTATGACTGGTGTGACTTATACTCTGGAGCGACTTATAGTCCGGGAAATATGGTAAGTAACTTTGGTCAGGCCTACTTAAATTTATGGTCCCCATGGTTGAAGTTCTGCCGGAGTTGGGAGTTGAAACAATTTTTGGTAAAACATTCTGTGAAATGGTTCCAGTGGACCCTTACAATACGATTGGGTGTACCAGGTCTGACCGGCATTTTCCACAAGCCCAACGACACAATCACAAAGTCGATTATCAAATGATTATATGAGGGTGTCTTGGAGTTTCCATGTTTGAACACGGTGTCATGGATAGTCTGTGAAAAGCAAGAATGCTCAATCACAGGGTTCCATGTTTTGCTCTTCTTTACCCACGGAAAGGCTTCCTAAGATCCGATTTCCCAAGAGCATGAAGCCCCAGACTTCTTATCTCCAAGGATCCCTGAGACACTTAGACCCCACCATCATAACACAGCTCAGGGAGGATAACTTGAGACCTTGCTTGTTAATTTCACTTTGCATTGTTCTTGTGTCCATTTCCTCTTGACCCATATACTACAGTATTTGCAAAGTATTACTCTCTCATGAGTGCCTTCTGGCTGCCGGCGCGTCAAAGACACAAATCTACTGGACACTCCAGCACCACAGCCCAATCAACCCGGTCTGTATGTTAAGATAGAAGACTGGTAAACTTTTTGTCAAATCAGTCTGAAATCGTATGTCTTAAGGAAAAGCGCTTCCCTTTAATAAATGAAAATACAAAGTAGCTCTTGCATCACTCATGTTTATTGAATTCCATGTAGTATGTGTGCAGATAGACAGTGATACCAAGAGAGAGAGAGAAACTCCGATATTGCTATGTGCCAAGCCTTTTTGTTTAAATGTTAGCTCCGCTTGTTCTCCTCCCCCTCTAATGGCTCCAAAACAACCAAGGGAAAGTGGTGCAATACTCCGAGCCAGAGAGGATGTACTTAATCATTTAAGAGAAAAGAAGAGTACTTTCTTTTAGTGCGGATAATAATCAAACGCAAAACCCTCTTGCAGTTTTTCCTTCCTGAGCATCTAATGAATGATGATGTGGCCTAGTTAGACAAAAGAGACTGTCTTTTGATGCACGCACGCAAAAATCCAGACAAGACAAATATAGATAACATAATTAAATCAAACAACGAGGAGAAATAAAAAGGGAGTGCTGTAAGATGAGAAGCTGGTGATGATTCATTGCGGCAAAACCCTGGAGGCAATCTAGATGTACAGTCAACGTAGATTCGGGGTGATAATTTTTTTTTTTTGGGGGGGGGGGGGAGTGTTCGCTTGCTTGTGCTTCAAGGGATCTCTACGTGAGTTTTTAATTAATGCTTGCCAGAGGTTGCTTCATTCTTCAGTTTCATCGTCCTAAAATAAAGTGAGCTTTTTCATTGTGGTAGCTTCACACAGTCTGTTATGTTGTGTGCAGCAAAACTTTTCAAACAGTCTTCCTTTTCTTGAGTAGTGCTGGCATCAGAAAGAAATTTAGCCTAGTCTGAAAGAAGTTTACTGTATGCATAGAAACAAATTAGTTAATTATTAATTGGTCTCTCAAACTTTCATTTGCTGTTTTTCAAGTTCTAGAATTAATTTTGTATTTTTAATTGATTATTGATTATGTATTGAAGACTGGCGGCTATTTGCATAAACTAACACACTTGATGCTATTTAAAAGAAATGTTAAATGAGACAAATGGCAAAACAAAAGGTTGTAAAGATAAAATTATTTTTTGTACAGAATACTTTTCATGGTCACACTGTTGAGACGGCTTGACGTGGAAATGGAATAAAAAACTTTTAGGATTCACTTTATTTGCCATTTAAATGTCCTTCATAAACTTGGTGGGCAATAGGAACACGGATAATGAAAATCTGTAAATCATTGACAGCCATTTGGGAAAAAAAAATAATGTCAAACAGGAATATAACAGTATTAAGGTTTTTCAAAAAATCAGGGATTGCTCCTCCTAGAAAAATATAAAATATATATATATTTTCTAAAAATGGATGACAACCTGCAAGATTGCAAGAGTTTACTCTACATATTTGAATTCTGTGTGAAAAAGATTTTTCTCTAAATTCATCAAAGCAGCTTGAAACAGCTCAAGAATATTTGGCTGTCATCTCAGGTGATGCATTGATTCACACCAGGCCCGCTCACTTCTGGGCCTGCACCATGACATCTTCACACCAACTTGCTGATGGTTCGTTCACACTGGTGATCAGCTCATCAAATTCCTTTCCTAAATTGTCCGGAGGGACTACGATGGCAATCTGTGAGTGAAGACTCACAGTACACGCATCAAAGCATCCAAACTGGCTTGCTGGCGGGGAGTAGAGCTAAATTAAATAAAATAACCCCACCTCCCCCACAAAAAACAAAAAAAAACATTATTACTGGTGAGATCAGGGCTGCAGAATCACAGACTATAAATGGCTATTTTACGTGAATCTAAATAATTGCGATCCCCTCATGTCATAACACTGTACAGCATTGCACACGAGGTCTTCGATTTGAGACACGTCTACAAAGAGGTTGACAGTTCTAGAGCACCGGCTGTACATATCAATGTGATGCAATCACAAGCAATAGATGTATACGACGCCCCCTCTCACCCTCACCACCAACACCACTGACAAATAGTTTAAATTTTAAGTGCACATTTCACTTTTTATCCAATTAAGGGCCACATAATTGACAGTGCTGTATTTTTCATGCATGCAGCCGCTCTTTCTCACCCAAATAAAATACTTCTGGTTTATAATGAGCGGTGTTCTGCAGTGATTACGAGCCGACAGCTTCACTCCCATCTTTATAATCAAAATTGTCCTGTAGTTTGGTCAGACCATGTGCGAGAGAAGGTGATGCAGGATAATATTTTCCGAGAGGTAATCAAATTTTCTGCAGGTAAGCTTGCGAGAGCACAAAACTCCGTCAAACAGTATATGGACGCAATCAAACATGCCATCACTTGAAGTCAAAGAATGACTCCCAGAATGTCACCAAACATTTTTTTTCTCAGCCTGTTTATTGTCACAAAGGCATGAAGGGAAAACTACAGGAGGTGATTGTCTCGGAAGGGCTGTCATTTTTATCGCGGGCTGCATCGTCATTGTATCAGCCATTATGACTGTCAAAGTGTTCTATACACAATATAGGCTACACAACCAACCGATGAATAGTTTTGTAGTCAGAGACTAGAAAACAACTGTTCAAATATTTTCTAAAACTTGAATGGAAATAAAAAATGGAGAAAAGACAATTTGTAATTTTAGTATTGACACATGAAGTTGATGCACGATTTATCTTTACGGGCCACATGCAATTATGTGGCGGGCCGTATCTGCCCCCCGGCCTTGGATTTGACACCTATGGTCTAAGACAAGAGGCTCGTAAATGACGATCAATTGTAACCTACTGGGATGTCTTGTGAGCACTGAGCCTCCATGGTTGTGTTCCACCTTGAGGGACAACAAAACCACGGGAATGTGTTGATAAATGGGCTGTCCACTTGTAAGATAACAATTTGCACCCATTTCGTCCGTCTTGGAATGATGATACCGACCGAGGTGGTACGTGGTGATTACCCTTCAAGAATACTGTGGTTGTTGTAGAGACTGAAATACAACAGCATTGTCCGAATGGTTAACACGTGAACGGCCTTGACTGTTACTATTTCCTTCAAAGTGGAGAAATGAAATGAAAGCCTACTGTCTGGAATAAGCGTAACGTGTGGGGCAACAGGTAAAATTAATCAGAAAATGTCATTGGGGAGCCAGAGAAAAGGGGCATACTAGTAACAGTAAAACCTCTTCAATAACAACTTGACCATTAAAGTTTACTGGCCTGTATTTCAATCTCCAATGCAAGAATGTTTTTGAATATAGTAGAGGGCGGAAGCTTTAAAAAGTTTGACCTGTTCATCGGAGGAGATGATAATGTGTTAAAGGAGCTGTTTCATTCTATTTTAAGATTTTCACGTTTTATTTTAGGCGTATATATGATAATGTATTTATTACCTTTGGCATAAATTTGGAAGTGAAGTTATCTTGTCCCCAACTGTGAGTGTAATCTCTAAATGTGCAGGGTAACCGGTTTAAGATGTGCTTTTTCAAACAAACGGAGAGAAATAACCTCGATTGTGTAGAGAAAGGGACCGCAGGCCCTAGAGGTTTTTTACCAGTGGAGCCATTCAGATTTTAAAGTATTTCCTCAAATCACACTTACCAACATACCTGCAGAATATATATTGTTTACCAATAGTCAATTACCATATGGATGGGAATTGCAAGCTGAATCAAAATGGAGAGAAACATTTGAAAGGGGTCACACAAAGGTCTCTTCCATTATCATTATATACCACTGGAATTATAAATTTGAATTTTCCATTGCAGACATTTTAAATGCATCAAAAGAAAAAGTAATCCAAATAGAGATTTTTTTTTTTAATGATTGATAAGAATGCCAGCAGACTGAGCATTCTCCCTATTAAGAATCATCAAGCGGGAACCTCTCACTGTAATGCCTCCTTGAAAAAATATCAGAAAAGTAAACAACAGGTTCCACTGGTGCCTTTCTTGGTCTTTTTAGTATGGATTAAACATTTGGCTGCTTGCATGCACAACAGAGATTTAACTTTCATTTAAGCTCTTAACAAAGGAGGTGTGTCTGTCTAGTATTCTCTTTCACTGTTAAGCAACATCTTCCAGCTCCGGCAGCATATATGAGAAGTTGTGTACTTCAGAAGTCAGGGAGGACTTTCTACCGGTTAGTACCTTTCATCAGAGGCCAGTATTGATAAGGCAGGGCACTGACTTTGTGGTGAATGATTTTGCTTTGAGGGAAAGGTCGTATTTAATGACAAGAAAGTGATTCGATCTGGCCGGGATTGCTTTCAATATATGGCAGGTAACAAAGCAAATACGCATTCATCTCATTAGTTTTTGAGCTTGTATTTGCATAATGGTGGTACATGAACATACTATACAATATGTGTGATTCGGGTTGGATATATGCAGACAAGGTGCAGAAAGGTTGATAGTTGATGATAACGTTACTTAAGGGATTGCTTTGGTCCTTTTCTGTACATATACACTGAAATAAATTGTAATTTTGCTTTCTCATTAACCGTCCATTTACCTTGCTACCCCATACTCAAACATATTGACTAAACCTAAACAGTCTTGGTTTGCTTGGGATTTGATTGATTCAAACCTTGAGTATTATCTGATATTGATGGGTTTTGTTATGTGAATTTCCAAGTTGTAATATTCTTAAATGAGTGCCCTGGACCAGTGGTTCTCAAGCTTGAATCCTTGGATCGTTGGGGTCTGAAAGCTTAGGTAAGAGCACCTTTGGGCCACAATAACAATAACATCAATAACAACAAAAAGTAGTAATCACTTAAGTGTAAGTAAAGATTCAGTGAAAAAAATATTTAAACCCTAACCCCAGTTTGAAAGTTTGCCTTGAAATGCAAACCCGAGTTTGAAACAGTAACCCTAGTTTGAAACCCGAACCGTAATTTGAAAGCCTGCTTTGAAATTCAAACCCTAGTTTGAAACACAAACCCTAGTTTGAAACACAAACCCTAGCTTGAAACCCTAACCCGCGTTTGAAAGCCTGTCTTGAAATCCAAACCCTTGTTTCAAGTCCTAACCCTAGTATAAAACCCTAACCCTTGTTTTAAACACTACTTTGAAACCCTAACTCTCCTATTAAACCCTACTTTGAAACCCTAACCCTAGCTTTAAACCCTACTTAGGAGCCCTGACCATAGTTTGAAACCCTAGTTTGAAACTTTAACCCTAGCTTGAAACCCTAACCCTAGTTCTAAACATTACTTCGGAACCTTGACCATAATTTTAAACTTTATTTTAAAACCCTTTATGAGGTTAATAGATCCAAATTGGTAAAATACACCTCTTGGAAGGACTGGGCTTGGCTACTTTTTTTTGTCCTAGTCTTGGTGGGTCATCTCTAGTATTAGTAAGACTAAGACACACATATATCACAGTTTTCATCAAACCATTGCTCTATTTATAAGGCTCCCAATACACCAGTGTCTCTCTCCAGGGGGGTCATTAATTTGCCTCTGCTAGTGGTATGCCCCACAAAAAGTCCATCAAACCTTGCAGGTCGCTTATCTTCAAGGCTACACTTGCTATGTTGAGAGAAGTGTATACTCTCATTCGCGTTAGAAAGGGGTCACTTAATTAATTGTGGGATGATAACTGTTATAAGATAACTTTTTTCCTCTGATATTTTAGTTTCAGTCAAAACGACAATGTTCTCAAATAACACGGTTATAGGACAATACCAACCTTAAGCCATACCTCAGCTCCGTGCTGAAACAGCCATCTATGAAGAGTCCACATTCTTGGTGCTTTATTAAATATTCCTCCCCATCCATTTCTTTCAAAAGTGATAAGAGATGAGGGACAGAACAAGGTGGAAGACCAAATGTTTGCCGGTGGAGATAGCACATTCTCCAGATAAATGTATTGCCACCTGTGACTTCGATAACCCGGGGATGTTTAACGCATGTCTGCTCACTCAACGCCTCTGCCTCAGTATTTATCAGTGGACCTCTCTTGGAGGTTAACCCCTTGACCCGCATAAGCTTATATCTTCTGTTTCGGTCCAGACATTGTGCTGTAGCGCATGTGAGATTTCTTTTTTTTTAAATGAATTGATTTGAACCGTAGGCGGCTCGGTGGGGCACTGGCTGGCACGTCCGCCTCACAATACGGAGGGTGCGGGTTCGATTCCACCTCCGGCCCTCCCTGTGTGGAGTTTGCATGTTCTCCCCGGGCCCGCGTGGGTTTTCTCCGGGCACTCCGCTTTCCTCCCACATCCCAAAAACATGCTTGATAGGCTGATTGAGCACTCCTAATTGTCCCTAGGTGTGAGTGCGAGTGCGAATGGTTGTTTGTCTCTGTGTGCCCTGCGATTGGCTGGCAACCGGTTCAGGGTGTCCCCCGCCTACTGCCCAATGACGCTGGAATAGGCTCCAGCACGCCCGCGACCCCCGTGGGGACTATGCGGTACAGAAAATGGATGGATGGATGGATGGATGATTTGAAAGATTTGTAAAATTTGTTGCAGTGCTGTCCTTCATCTTCACCTCTCATTCTTCTCCCATGCTTCTGCATCATTTTATTACATACTATTAGGAAGAAGCCACATCATTTAAAACTCTTCTTGCTAAAGCATTGAGCTTTTGAAAATACCAGAACAAATTGGTGACCCTAATTTAATCCATTTAATTGGATCTATTGGTTCATCAAAGTCCAACCGTTTGTGAGAGAAACCTTCAAGACTATGAGGGTAATTTATATTGTATATTCTACATCAATTCGTCACCACATGCAAAATATCTCTACATTGTGCAATTTATGCAGAGTAAGAGACAAGACTCAAAATCTGAATGGGAACTTTCAGCTGAATGAACATAAAGCCATACATAATGCCATGAAGGCTTTGCATACAGTCATGCCATAATACTGTTTTATTTCATCTTATTTTATTTACTAACTACACTTCCATACAAAACACGTAAAGATGTTTTTTTTTTCTTTGGAGGATGTACTGCATGACTCCAACCTGCTCCTCACTGTGGTTATATATTGTTAGAGTGTTTAAGGACGAAATGATAATACCATATGATGTAATTATGTTTCCCACTTGTAGATAATGGAGGTTGCAGCTTGTTCAAACAGCAATAATCGAAACAATCGGTATATGGAAGTGCAACTCCATTTGACCCTGAATCAGTGAGTGCTGATTAAACGACTTTGATCAACTCAAACATGTCCGGTTTTGAAGTGAAGCATAGAACAGAGACTGTCGAAATACGGACATGAATCAGCGTGAAGATAAAAGTAATTTTCAACTCGAGACAAATTGGTGAATTGTGACTCATTTTCTATGGCTAATCACCGAATGTCTGCATACTGCGCTTGCAAAATCAACTGTTTGCACTCCAGAACAAACACAATTCAAGGAGCAGGAAGTTGCCTAGTATGCGTTCCAGTCTACAGACATGTCGTCTCTATTAATATTTGATGTGGTCAACAGAGGAAATATAGTACCTAGCTTTGCCGCAACTTTTATATTCAACTTCAACCTTAAACCTGCAGTGACATATTTCTAGTGTACTTGATTTCAGCCTCTTTAGATCCCTTGTGTTGTGATTTTAGAACAAGGCTTTCACCAAATGTAGCAATTTAATCAAGACCCAATCACTTGCTCCCTTTTGTGATTTACGGTACATTCCCCCGATGTTAGAGTAGATCAAAATGACCTCCATTGTTTGCTCTTCATCACTTGGACAACAAGACAATTTACTTTTTTCGCTTGGGAAAAGTATATACACATTATGTTCCACATTCCATCTTGTTCTAGTTTCTCAGGTGTGAGACAAAAGCAAGCGGCTACTATGGCAAATTTGTCCTCCATTTGTCTTTGGATGTACTCTCAAAATATCCCCTTTCTGCTCAATAGATCAATTTCTGCCAAGGAGATGGGTCACTGATTCATTTTTCATTTAATTTGTTCTGTATAGATGGAGGATCAAATGGCGATAGTTATACTACTACATCTAACTACCAAATATGTATAAAAAAATATGGATATAAATAAACATTGTGTTCCACAGTGAACAAGTTTTGTTTGGTTAAAAAATATTCTTTACAGGGGTGGAAATTAAGCCGGTCCTTCTCAAATAGTTCTGCACGGGAGGTCGCGGTCCAATCCAAAGGGTGACATGCATCATTATTATTATTATATTGCTTTTTATTGACATATTAGATTGTAATTGCACACCCACAACTGTAGGTGGCAGTGGTGCTCATGTATTGGTTTATGTTTTAACCGGGCAAATTGTTGCACTTCAAATATTCTGTAAAAAGCATTGTTAACAGAGTTCTTTGGTTTCTTTTTGTTGCTAATACAGGCTATGACGTTGTGCATAAAGTTTCAGCGACAAATATTACTAATTTTAGTTGTAGCAAACGGTTGGAGGGGTGTGAGGTTATAATTAAAATAATTGAGATTATTCTATTTTAGCAATGAAGTGTGAGTTTCCCCACCTGTTCTCTGTAAATTGGGCATCATGAAAAGAATTAGCATTTTTCACCTGCTACCTGTAGATTGTGGAGCATTACATATGATGAGATGAAAAAAAGGATAAGATAAATGAATGATTATACCCCAAGATTGCTATCTATTAATTTACTTGTCGTATTGTTATAGCGTGATTGATGATCATAACGTTGAGACAAAACAGCTGGTTAAATAAGATGAATTCCAAATGAAATGTGTTATAGTGCGAATGAAAGTGCAAGTACACTTTGCCTCAGGTTAGGTTAGGCTGTTTACTCCGGAAAATGTGTCATTATTTTTAATTAGCTCTATCCACTCTGGCCATTATCAGCCATTTTACACAGCGGCGTTACTGTCTTGTCAACAAACATTTGTACGCGTTGACTGATTGTTTTTCATAGCTGCTACACACAAAAAGAGGCATCAGGTTTTTTTTTTCCTTCTATAGATTATAAATCAGCGTTAGAGAACAGTAAATCTTGCATAATTGTTGAACCTTCCCTGAAAAAGAAAAGAAAAACGCTGACACGTCACTAAACTGGATCTTTGTGAATCACGCACGCTTTTATGTACAAGACATGAATAACTCAACTACAGTGTAAAATCTGCCACAGCCTGCAAGAGCAGGGCTGAATTGGTTCTTGAAAAAAATAATCCTATCAACATCCTACAAGCCTGTAGAGAATGTCACGTCACATCATTGTATCAATGTTTTCTGAACTGTTAAAAAATTGAACATATGCCTCGGCGGTAAAGCTAGAGGAAGTCAAACCAGGGATGACTAGAAAACACAGATAGAACATTTTTGACAAGACAGTCAAAGATAGAGACAGAAAATGATAAAGATGTTCATGCATTGTTAAACAAGAGAATTATTGTTTTGTATCTTCCATTCATTACAAATGTCATTGAGTTAAAATCTCACTTTACCGGTGTGCTTTATCAACACCATTTGCATGTTGTACCCCAGTGATAATTCAATTTGTAATAAGATGATTAATCACGGTTGTCATTGCCTTAATTAATGCTTGTCACCGCTTAACAAGCACAAATACCAGCAGTGCCAGGCCCATCAAACATCTAATCACGCTTCAACATCTTATAAATTGTTCAACCATAAAATATATGAATGTGGAGCCAATTTAAAAAAAAATCATGGTAGATAAATTGTGAGTAGTGTATGAAACGCTGGTATTCAGTAAAATAAAATGCAAAACTTTCAAGTCGACACGCCTCACAAGTGAAGTTTGACTAACAGGTGGCAACTACAAAACGAATAAGGGATTATTTACCAAACCCTGGTAGAAAAAAAGGAGATTGAGATTTTGGCCCTGATGTCAAATGGGTCTGTTTTTTTTCTTTTTCGTGGCCCCCATTGTGATATTACTAAGTTAAACTAAGTTGAATCTCAGTTTACCTTATGATTCAGCACTTTTGAATTGGGGTATCATTTTTGCTTAAGGAAAACTATAATTAGAAGACCAAACCCTGGCTATGAACCTCAGTCACTTCAAGCTTTCACCTTCTCCCAAAAGTCTGATAATCTCAATTTATTATCACTCTCTTATACCCACCCATAGCGCTTTTTAGAATGTATGATCACTATTGATAATATTTTATAAAGTTAGATGATTAAAAAAATAAAAGTCCTCCATTTAAATGTAGATTTAATTATTTTACTCTACACTTAGTTTCTCTCCTTGAATTTCGCTGCTCATATACCGAGTGCTGTGGCACGTCCAAGGCTGTCCGTCTCGGCCAAATCAGTGAGATCAAGCGGGAAGCGACGCTGTGCTTTTTCATTTCAGGCTTTTTCACTGCGGCAACAATCACACCATTTCCCCATTCTGTCACCAACCAGGGCAGGCAGAGCTTATCATGTTATGTGGGTGACATTGCTTGGTCACTGGACTAAACCAAAAGCCTTGTTTCACAGAGAAAATAAATGCACAAGGTTTATATATATATATATATATATATATATATATATATATATATATATATATATATATATATATATATATATATATATATATATATATATATATATATATATATATATATATGCACAACCTGCAAGATTTTGCATTTAAGTATATATATATATAAGTATATATGTACTGTAGATCAACTATAGTGTAAGATCTGCCACAACCTGCAAGATCTTGCATTTGAGTATATATGTATATATATATATATATTTTTTAAATGTAACTAAAAGAAAGAAAAAAAAGGTAGCTCATTAAGTCCCCAACTCTATCGTGCCCCCTTTTGTGCTAGTGATCCATTCACTAATATAAAATAGATCACTTTGCACAGTCAAACCAAAGTCTGGGGCACGGAAGCACAGACAGAAATTACTTTCTATATTAGAAGGATTTTCAAATGTTTAATCTGCTGCTGTCGGCATCCATGCTGCGCTGGAAAGCTTGACAGGCGCAGCCAAAGTAACTGAGAAGCGCAGGAGATAAGCCGGAGCCCATCTCTACCTGAAACCCACGTCCGTCAGTATTATAGAAACAATAGAGAATGTATTTGCCGTTTCGACCGAACCCAACAATTTTAGAGTGTAGTTAATCCATACGACTAGAAAGCTTTCAAGAAAGAGGCTGGTTATCATTCACAATGACTTTTAATACTATTATTATATCTTAGTATTGTTAACCGCGAAGCATGTTAAGGAGAGGAGCTTATTGTCTGAATCCTTCTACTTGTTCCAATATGCAAAAAAAACACATTTGCCACCACTGACTGCAAAATTGAACAGAAGAGTGAATGTAATGCCTTTTTTTTTACAGTAAGTGCGAGAAGTCTAGAATATTCTGAAATGTGAGCTTATTAACACCTTGCAAACACCTTTGAACAACACTTGAACACAGTCTATTACCGTAATTTCCAGACTATAAACTGCTACTTTTTGCTCAAGTTTTGAACCCTGCTGCTTGTTGTCCGATATGGCATATCTATGGATTGTTCCTGATTGATCACTTATACACTCGTAAAAAGACTGTGGGCCGCTGTTGTGCGGCACCGCTTTGCTGCGCGGAAGGATATGTGACACGGTCCACGGTAGTTCTGAATATACGGTAGATGCCTTTCTCACAAGTCTGCCAAGTATTAAAAAAAAAAAAAAATCACGTCTATGTTGTTTGGATTTGGATACACAGACTTTATGTTTACACTTAAG